>NW_026736167.1:0-81283 GCF_949786415.1 Peromyscus eremicus | reverse complement strand
GGGAGCACAATAGTGACTCTCCTTACCAGAAAACAACTCTAGCTCGTGAACAGAAACTGCATGTGATTCAACTCCATTTAGGACTGGGAAACAAACGCTAGCTCGCCTTACAAGTAACACACTCTGCTTTTGAGAAACAAGCACTCTTCTACTCTACTGTGTTTCCTATGGGGTCCGAACAGTGAGCTTGGTCAGAACAAAAGAACTGTGCTTCCTACACACCGGGCCATATCTATTTCAACTCTGCTTAGGAAACTGACAAGAACAGTAGCTCCTCTTCAGTCCAATACACTGCACTTGCTGGGAACAGACGCGAGTGCTATTTGCACTGTGTATGGCAATGGGAGAACAATAGTGACTCTTCTTACCAGAAAATAACACTTGCTCATAGGACCAGAAACTGCATGGGATTCAACTCCATTTCTGACTGGGAAACAAACGCTAGCTCGCCTTACAAGAAACACACTCTGCTTTTGAGAAAAAGGCATTCTTCTACTCTACTCTGTTTCCTATGGGGTCAGAACAGTGAGCTTGGTCAGAACTAAAGAAATGTGCTTCCTACACACACGGGCCATATCTCTTTCAACTCTGCTTAGGAAACTGACAAGAACTGTAGCTCCTCTTCAGTCCAATACACTGCACTTGCTGGGAACAGACGCGAGTGCTATTTGTCCTGTGTATGGCAATGGCAGCACAATAGTGACTCTTTTTACCAGAAAACAACTCTTGCTTGTAGGATCAGAAACTGCATGGGATTCAACTCCATTTAGGACTGGAAAACAAACGCTAGCTCTCCTTACAAGAAACACACTCTGCTTTTGAGAAAAGAGCACTCTTCTACTCTACTGTGTTTCCTATAGGGCCAGAACAGTGAGCTTGCTCAGAACAAAAGAACTGTGCTTCCTACACACACGGCCATATCTAGTTCAACTCTGCTTAGGAAACTGACAAGAACAGTAGCTCCTCTTCAGTCCAATACACTGTACTTCCTGGGAAGAGAGGCGAGTGCTATTTGCACTGTGTATGGCAATTGGAGTGCAATAGTGACTCTTCTTACCAGAAAACAACTCTTGCTTGTAGGACCAAAAACTGCATGTGACTCAACTCCATTTAAGACTGGGAAAATAAGGTGAGCTCGCCTTACAAGAAATACACTCCGCTTTTGAGAAAAGAGCACTCGTCTACTCTACTGTGTTTCCTATGGGGTCCGAACAGTGAGCTTGCTCAGAACAAAAATACTGTGATTCCTACACACATGTGCCATATCTAGTTCAATTCTGCTTAGGAACCTGACAAGAACAGCAGATCCTCTTCAGTCCAATACACTGTACTTGCTGGGAACAGATGCGAGTGCTATTTGTCCTGTGTATGGCAATAGCAGCACAATAGTGACTCTTCTTACCAGAAAACAACTCTTGCTCCTAGGACAAGAAACTGCATGTGATTCAACTCCATTTAGTACTGGAAAACAAACAATAGGTCGCCTTACAAGAAACACACTATGCTTTTGAGAAATGAGCACTCTTCTTCTCTACTGTGTTTCCTATGGTGTCCGAACAGTGAGCTTGGTCAGAACAAAAGAACTGTGCTTCCTACACACACGGGCCCTATCTCGTTCAACTCTGCTTAGGAAACTGACAAGAACAGTAGCTCCTCTTCAGTCCAATACACTGCACTTGCTGGGAACAGACGCAAGTGCTATTTGCACTGTGTATGGCAATGGGATCGCAATAGTGACTCTTCTTACCAGAAACAAACTCTTGCTCGTAGGACCAAAAACTGCATGTGATTCAACTCCTTTTAGGACTGGGAATAAAATGCAAGCTCGACTTACAAGAAACACACTCTGCTTTTGAAAAAAGAGCACTCTTCTACTATACTGTGTTTCCTATAGGGCCAGAACAGAGAGCTTGTTCAGAACAAAAGAACTGCGCTTCCTACACACGCGGCCATATCTAGTTCATTTCTGCTTAGGAAACTGACAAGAACAGTAGATCCTCTTCAGTCCAATACACTGTACATGCTGGGAACAGACGCCAGTGCTATTTGCACTGTGTAGGGCAATGGGAGCGCAATAGTGACTCTTCTTACCAGAAAACAACTCTTGTTCGTAGGACAAGAAACTGCAGGTGATTCAACTACATTTAGGACTGGGAAACAAACGCTAGCTCGCCTTACAAGAAACACACTCTGCTTTTGAGAAAGGAGCACTCTTCTACTCTACTGTGTTTCCTATGGGGTCCGAACAGTGAGCTTGGTCAGAACAAAAGAACTGTGCTTCCTACACACCGGGCCATATCTAGTTCAACTCTGCTTAGGAAACTGACAAGAACAGTAGCTCCTCTTCAGTCCAATACACTGCACTTGCTGGGAACAGACGCGAGTGCTATTTGCACTGTGAATGGCAATGGGAGCGCAATAGTGACTCTTCTTACAAGAAAACAACTCTTGCTCGTAGGACCAGAAACTGCATGGGATTCAAGTCCATTTCTGACTGGGAAACAAACAGTAGCTTGCCTTACAAGAAACACACTCTGCTTTTGAGAAAAGAGCACTCTTCTACTCTACTGTGTTTCCTATTGGGTCCGAACAGTGAGCTTGCTCAGAACAAAACAACTGTGCTTCCTACACACACGGGCCATATCTAGTTCAACTATGCTTAGGAAACTGACAAGAACAGTAGCTCCTCTTCAGTCCAATACACTGTACTGGCTGGGAACAGACGCGAGTGCTTTTTGTACTGTGTATGGCAATGGGAGCGCAATAGTGACTCTTCTTACCAGAAAACAACTCTTGCTCATAGGACCAAAAACTGCATGTTACTCAACTCCGTTTAGAACTGGGAAACAAACGCTAGCTCGCCTTACAAGAAACACACTCTGCTTTTGAGAAAAGAGCACTCTTCTACTCTACTGTGTTTCCTATAGGGCCAGAACAGAGAGTTTGCTCAGAACAAAAGAACTGTGCTTCCTACACACACGGCCATATCTAGTTCATTTCTGCTTAGGAAACTGACAGGAACAGTAGATCCTCTTCAGTCCAATACACTGTACATGCTGGGAACAGACGCCATTTCTATTTGCACTGTGTATGGCAATGGGAGCGCAATAGTGACTTTCCTTACCTAAAAGCAACTCTTGCGTGTAAGACCAAAAACTGCATGTGATTCAACTCCATTTAGGACTGGGAAACAAACGCTAGCTCGCCTTACAAGAAACAAAATCTGCTTTTGAGGAAAGAGCACTAATCTACTCTACTGTGTTTCCTATGGTGTCCGAACAGTGAGCTTGCTCAGAACAAAAGAACTGTGCTTCCTACACACACGGGCCATATCTAGTTCAACTCTCCTTAGGAAACTGACAAGAACAGTATCCTCTCTTCAGTCCAATACACTCTACTTGCTGGGAACAGACGCGAGTGCTATTTGCACTGTGTATGGCAAAGGGAGCACAATAGTGACTCTTCTTATCAGAAAACAACTCTTGATCTTAGGACCAGAAACTGCATGTGATTCAACTCCACTTAGGTCTGGAAACAAACGCTAGCTCGCCTTACAAGAAACACGCTCTGCTTTGAGAAAAGGGCACACTTCTACTCTACTGTGTTTCCTATGGGGTCCTAACAGTGAGCTTGCTCAGAACAAATGAACCGTGCTTCCAAACACAAGAACAGTAGATCCTCTTCAGTCCAATACACTGTACTTGCAGGGAACAGACTCCAGTGCTATTTGCACTGTGTATGACAATGGGAGCGCAATAGTGACTCTTCTTACCACAAAACAATTCTTGCTCGTAGGACCAGAAACTGCATGTGATTCAACTCCATTTAGGACTGGGAAACAAAGCTAGCTCGCCTTACAAGAAACACACTCTGCTTTTGTGGAAAGAGCACTCTTCTACTCTACTGTGTTTCCTATAGGGCCAGAACAGTGAACTTGCTAGGTACAAAAGAACTGTGCTTCCTATACACATTGGCCATATCTAGTTCAACTCTGCTTAGGATCCTGACAAGAACAGTAGATCCTCTTCAGTGCAATACACTGTACATGCTGGGAACAGACGCCAGTGCTTTTTGCCCTGTGTATGACAATGGGAGCGCAACAGTTACTCTTATTACCAGAAAAAACTCTTGCTCGTAGGACCAGAAACTGCATGTGATTCAACTCCATTTAGGACTGGGAAACAAACGCTAGCTCGCCTTACAAGAAACACACTCTGCTTTTGAGAAAAGAGCACAATTCTACTCTACTGTGTTTTCTATGGGGTCCGAACAGTGAGCTTGCTGAGAACAAAAGAACTGTGCCTCCTACACACACGGACCATATCTAGTTCAACTCTGCTTAGGAAACTGACAAGAACAGTAGCTCCTCTTCAGTCCAATTCATGGTACTTGCTGGGAACAGACGCAAAGGCTGTTTGCACTGTGTATGGCAAAGGGAGCGCAATAGTGACTCTTCTAACCAGAAAACAACTCTTGCTCGGAGGACCAAAAACTGCATGTGTATTTGAACTCCATTTAGGACTGGGAAACAAATGCTAGCTCGCCTTACAAGAAACACACTCTGCTTTTGAGAAAAGAGCACCCGTCTACTCTACTGTGTTTCCTATGGATTTCGAACAGTGAGCTTGCACAGAACAAAAGAACTGTGCTTCCTACACACACGGGCCATATCTAGTTCAACTCTGCTTAAGAAACTGACAAGAGCAGTAGCTCCTCTTCAGTCCAATACACTGTACTTGCTGGAACCAGAAGCGAGTGCTATTTGTACTGTGTATTGCAATGGGAGCACAATAGTGACTCTTCTTATCAAAAACAACTCTTGCTCGTAGGACCAAAAACTGCATGTGATTCAACTCCATTTAGGACTGGGAAACAAACGCTAGCTCGCCTTAGAAGAAACACACTCTGCTTTTGAGAAAAGAGCACTTTTCTACTCTACAGTTTTTCTTATATGGCTAGAACAGTGAGCTTGCTCAGAAGAAAAGAACTTTGCTTCCTACACACACGGGCCATATCTAGTTCAATTCTGCTTAGGAAACTGACAAGAACAGTAGATCCTCTCCAGTCCAATACACTGTACTTGCTGGGAACAGACGCCAGTGTTATTTGCCCTGTGTATGACAATGGGAGCGCAATAGTGACTCTTCTTACCAGAAAACAACTCTAGCTTATAGGACCAGAAACTGCATGTGACTCAACTCCATTTAGGATTGGGAAACAAATGCTAGCTCGTCTTACAAGAAATAAACTCTGCTTTTGAGAATAGGGCACACATCTACTCTACTGTGTTTCCTATGGGGTCCAAACAGTGTGCTTGCTCAGAACAACAAAACTGTGCTTCCTACACACACGGGTCATATCTAGTTCAACTCTGCTTAGAAAACTGACAAGAACAGTAGCTCCTCTTCATTCCAATACACTGTACTTGCTGGAAACAGACGCGAGTGCTATTTGCAATGTACATTGCAATGGGAGCGCAATAGTGACTTTCCTTACCAGAAAACAGCTCTTGCTCGTAGGACCTGAAACTGCATGTGATTCAACTCCATTTAGGACTGGGAAAAAAACGCTAGCTCGCCTTACAAGAAACACACTCTGCTTTTGAGAAAAGAGCACTCTTCTACTCTACTGTGTTTCCTATGGGTTTCGAACAGTGAGCTTGCTCAGAACAAAAGAACTGTGCTTCCTACGCACACGGGCCATATCTAGTTCAACTCTGCTTAGGAAACTGACAAGAACAGTAGCTCCCCTTCAGTCCAATACACTGTACTTCCTGGGAAAAGACACGAGTGCTATTTGTACTGTGTATGGAAATGGGAGCGCAATAGTGACTCTTCTTACCAGAAAACAACTCTTGCTCGTAGGACCAAAAACTGCAATTGATTCAACTCCATTTAGGACTGGGAAACAAATGCTAGCTCGACTTACAAGAAACACACTCTGCTTTTGAGAAAAGAGCACTCTTCTACTCTTATGTGTTTCCTATAGGGCCAGAACAGTGAGCTTGCTCAGAACAAAAGAAATGTGCTTACTACACACACGGTCCATATCTAGTTCAACTCTGCTTAGGAAACTGACGCGAACAGTAGCTCCTCTTCAGTCCAATACACTGTACTTACTGGGAACAGACGCGAGTGCTATTTGCACTGTGTACGGCAAGGGGGCACAATAGTGACTCTTCTTGCCAGAAAACAACTCTTGCTCTTAGGACCAGAAACTGCATTTGATTCAATCCACTCAGGACTGGGAAACAAACGCTAGCTTGCCTTACAAGAAACACACTCTGCTTTTGAGAATAGGGCACACTACTTCTCTACTGTGTTTCCTATGGGGTCCAAACAGTGAGCTTGCTCAGAACAAAAGACTTGTGCTTCCTACACACAGGGGTCATATCTAGTTCAACTCTGCTTAGGAAACTGACAAGAACAGTAGCTTCTCTTCAGTCCAATACACTGTACTTGCTCGAAACAGACGCGAGTGCTATTTGCACTGTGTATGGCAATGGGAGCGCAATAGTGACTTTCCTTACCAGAAAACAACTCTTGCTCGTAGGACCTGAAACTCCATGTGATTCAACTCCATTTATTACTGGGAAAGAAATGCTAGCTCGCCTTACAAGAAACACAGTCTGCTTTTGAGAAAACAGCACTCTTCTACTCTACTGTGTTTCCTATAGCGCCAAACAGTGAGCTTGCTCAGAACAAAAGAACTGTGCTTCATACACACGGCCATATCTAGTTCAATTCTGCTTAGGAAACTGACAAGAACAGTAGATCCTCTTCAGTCCAATACACTGCACTTGCTGGGAACAGACGCAAGTGCTATTTGCACTGTGTATGGCAATGGGATCGCAATAGTGACTCTTCTTACCAGAAACAAACTCTTGCTCGTAGGACCAAAAACTGCATGTGATTCAACTCCTTTTAGGACTGGGAATAAAATGCAAGCTCGACTTACAAGAAACACACTCTGCTTTTGAAAAAAGAGCACTCTTCTACTATACTGTGTTTCCTATAGGGCCAGAACAGAGAGCTTGTTCAGAACAAAAGAACTGCGCTTCCTACACACGCGGCCATATCTAGTTCATTTCTGCTTAGGAAACTGACAAGAACAGTAGATCCTCTTCAGTCCAATACACTGTACATGCTGGGAACAGACGCCAGTGCTATTTGCACTGTGTAGGGCAATGGGAGCGCAATAGTGACTCTTCTTACCAGAAAACAACTCTTGTTCGTAGGACAAGAAACTGCAGGTGATTCAACTACATTTAGGACTGGGAAACAAACGCTAGCTCGCCTTACAAGAAACACACTCTGCTTTTGAGAAAGGAGCACTCTTCTACTCTACTGTGTTTCCTATGGGGTCCGAACAGTGAGCTTGGTCAGAACAAAAGAACTGTGCTTCCTACACACCGGGCCATATCTAGTTCAACTCTGCTTAGGAAACTGACAAGAACAGTAGCTCCTCTTCAGTCCAATACACTGCACTTGCTGGGAACAGACGCGAGTGCTATTTGCACTGTGAATGGCAATGGGAGCGCAATAGTGACTCTTCTTACAAGAAAACAACTCTTGCTCGTAGGACCAGAAACTGCATGGGATTCAAGTCCATTTCTGACTGGGAAACAAACAGTAGCTTGCCTTACAAGAAACACACTCTGCTTTTGAGAAAAGAGCACTCTTCTACTCTACTGTTTTTCCTATTGGGTCCGAACAGTGAGCTTGCTCAGAACAAAACAACTGTGCTTCCTACACACACGGGCCATATCTAGTTCAACTATGCTTAGGAAACTGACAAGAACAGTAGCTCCTCTTCAGTCCAATACACTGTACTGGCTGGGAACAGACGCGAGTGCTTTTTGTACTGTGTATGGCAATGGGAGCGCAATAGTGACTCTTCTTACCAGAAAACAACTCTTGCTCATAGGACCAAAAACTGCATGTTACTCAACTCCGTTTAGAACTGGGAAACAAACGCTAGCTCGCCTTACAAGAAACACACTCTGCTTTTGAGAAAAGAGCACTCTTCTACTCTACTGTGTTTCCTATAGGGCCAGAACAGAGAGTTTGCTCAGAACAAAAGAACTGTGCTTCCTACACACACGGCCATATCTAGTTCATTTCTGCTTAGGAAACTGACAGGAACAGTAGATCCTCTTCAGTCCAATACACTGTACATGCTGGGAACAGACGCCATTTCTATTTGCACTGTGTATGGCAATGGGAGCGCAATAGTGACTTTCCTTACCTAAAAGCAACTCTTGCGTGTAAGACCAAAAACTGCATGTGATTCAACTCCATTTAGGACTGGGAAACAAACGCTAGCTCGCCTTACAAGAAACAAAATCTGCTTTTGAGGAAAGAGCACTAATCTACTCTACTGTGTTTCCTATGGTGTCCGAACAGTGAGCTTGCTCAGAACAAAAGAACTGTGCTTCCTACACACACGGGCCATATCTAGTTCAACTCTCCTTAGGAAACTGACAAGAACAGTATCCTCTCTTCAGTCCAATACACTCTACTTGCTGGGAACAGACGCGAGTGCTATTTGCACTGTGTATGGCAAAGGGAGCACAATAGTGACTCTTCTTATCAGAAAACAACTCTTGATCTTAGGACCAGAAACTGCATGTGATTCAACTCCACTTAGGTCTGGAAACAAACGCTAGCTCGCCTTACAAGAAACACGCTCTGCTTTGAGAAAAGGGCACACTTCTACTCTACTGTGTTTCCTATGGGGTCCTAACAGTGAGCTTGCTCAGAACAAATGAACCGTGCTTCCAAACACAAGAACAGTAGATCCTCTTCAGTCCAATACACTGTACTTGCAGGGAACAGACTCCAGTGCTATTTGCACTGTGTATGACAATGGGAGCGCAATAGTGACTCTTCTTACCACAAAACAATTCTTGCTCGTAGGACCAGAAACTGCATGTGATTCAACTCCATTTAGGACTGGGAAACAAAGCTAGCTCGCCTTACAAGAAACACACTCTGCTTTTGTGGAAAGAGCACTCTTCTACTCTACTGTGTTTCCTATAGGGCCAGAACAGTGAACTTGCTAGGTACAAAAGAACTGTGCTTCCTATACACATTGGCCATATCTAGTTCAACTCTGCTTAGGATCCTGACAAGAACAGTAGATCCTCTTCAGTGCAATACACTGTACATGCTGGGAACAGACGCCAGTGCTTTTTGCCCTGTGTATGACAATGGGAGCGCAAGAGTTACTCTTATTACCAGAAAAAACTCTTGCTCGTAGGACCAGAAACTGCATGTGATTCAACTCCATTTAGGACTGGGAAACAAACGCTAGCTCGCCTTACAAGAAACACACTCTGCTTTTGAGAAAAGAGCACAATTCTACTCTACTGTGTTTTCTATGGGGTCCGAACAGTGAGCTTGCTGAGAACAAAAGAACTGTGCCTCCTACACACACGGACCATATCTAGTTCAACTCTGCTTAGGAAACTGACAAGAACAGTAGCTCCTCTTCAGTCCAATTCATGGTACTTGCTGGGAACAGACGCAAAGGCTGTTTGCACTGTGTATGGCAAAGGGAGCGCAATAGTGACTCTTCTAACCAGAAAACAACTCTTGCTCGGAGGACCAAAAACTGCATGTGTATTTGAACTCCATTTAGGACTGGGAAACAAATGCTAGCTCGCCTTACAAGAAACACACTCTGCTTTTGAGAAAAGAGCACCCGTCTACTCTACTGTGTTTCCTATGGATTTCGAACAGTGAGCTTGCACAGAACAAAAGAACTGTGCTTAATACACACACGGGCCATATCTAGTTCAACTCTGCTTAAGAAACTGACAAGAGCAGTAGCTCCTCTTCAGTCCAATACACTGTACTTGCTGGAACCAGAAGCGAGTGCTATTTGTACTGTGTATTGCAATGGGAGCACAATAGTGACTCTTCTTATCAAAAACAACTCTTGCTCGTAGGACCAAAAACTGCATGTGATTCAACTCCATTTAGGACTGGGAAACAAACGCTAGCTCGCCTTAGAAGAAACACACTCTGCTTTTGAGAAAAGAGCACTTTTCTACTCTACAGTTTTTCTTATATGGCTAGAACAGTGAGCTTGCTCAGAAGAAAAGAACTTTGCTTCCTACACACACGGGCCATATCTAGTTCAATTCTGCTTAGGAAACTGACAAGAACAGTAGATCCTCTCCAGTCCAATACACTGTACTTGCTGGGAACAGACGCCAGTGTTATTTGCCCTGTGTATGACAATGGGAGCGCAATAGTGACTCTTCTTACCAGAAAACAACTCTAGCTTATAGGACCAGAAACTGCATGTGACTCAACTCCATTTAGGATTGGGAAACAAATGCTAGCTCGTCTTACAAGAAATAAACTCTGCTTTTGAGAATAGGGCACACATCTACTCTACTGTGTTTCCTATGGGGTCCAAACAGTGTGCTTGCTCAGAACAACAAAACTGTGCTTCCTACACACACGGGTCATATCTAGTTCAACTCTGCTTAGAAAACTGACAAGAACAGTAGCTCCTCTTCATTCCAATACACTGTACTTGCTGGAAACAGACGCGAGTGCTATTTGCACTGTACATTGCAATGGGAGCGCAATAGTGACTTTCCTTACCAGAAAACAGCTCTTGCTCGTAGGACCTGAAACTGCATGTGATTCAACTCCATTTAGGACTGGGAAAAAAACGCTAGCTCGCCTTACAAGAAACACACTCTGCTTTTGAGAAAAGAGCACTCTTCTACTCTACTGTGTTTCCTATGGGTTTCGAACAGTGAGCTTGCTCAGAACAAAAGAACTGTGCTTCCTACGCACACGGGCCATATCTAGTTCAACTCTGCTTAGGAAACTGACAAGAACAGTAGCTCCCCTTCAGTCCAATACACTGTACTTCCTGGGAAAAGACACGAGTGCTATTTGTACTGTGTATGGAAATGGGAGCGCAATAGTGACTCTTCTTACCAGAAAACAACTCTTGCTCGTAGGACCAAAAACTGCAATTGATTCAACTCCATTTAGGACTGGGAAACAAATGCTAGCTCGACTTACAAGAAACACACTCTGCTTTTGAGAAAAGAGCACTCTTCTACTCTTATGTGTTTCCTATAGGGCCAGAACAGTGAGCTTGCTCAGAACAAAAGAAATGTGCTTACTACACACACGGTCCATATCTAGTTCAACTCTGCTTAGGAAACTGACGCGAACAGTAGCTCCTCTTCAGTCCAATACACTGTACTTACTGGGAACAGACGCGAGTGCTATTTGCACTGTGTACGGCAAGGGGGCACAATAGTGACTCTTCTTGCCAGAAAACAACTCTTGCTCTTAGGACCAGAAACTGCATTTGATTCAATCCACTCAGGACTGGGAAACAAACGCTAGCTTGCCTTACAAGAAACACACTCTGCTTTTGAGAATAGGGCACACTACTTCTCTACTGTGTTTCCTATGGGGTCCAAACAGTGAGCTTGCTCAGAACAAAAGACTTGTGCTTCCTACACACAGGGGTCATATCTAGTTCAACTCTGCTTAGGAAACTGACAAGAACAGTAGCTTCTCTTCAGTCCAATACACTGTACTTGCTCGAAACAGACGCGAGTGCTATTTGCACTGTGTATGGCAATGGGAGCGCAATAGTGACTTTCCTTACCAGAAAACAACTCTTGCTCGTAGGACCTGAAACTCCATGTGATTCAACTCCATTTATTACTGGGAAAGAAATGCTAGCTCGCCTTACAAGAAACACAGTCTGCTTTTGAGAAAACAGCACTCTTCTACTCTACTGTGTTTCCTATAGCGCCAAACAGTGAGCTTGCTCAGAACAAAAGAACTGTGCTTCATACACACGGCCATATCTAGTTCAATTCTGCTTAGGAAACTGACAAGAACAGTAGATCCTCTTCAGTCCAATACAATGTACTTGCTGGGAACAGACGGCAGTGCTATTTGCACTGTGTATGACAATGGGAGCCCAATAGTGACTCTTCTTACCACAAAACAATTCTTGCTCGTAGGACGAGAAACTGCATGTGATTCAACTCCATTTAGCACTGGGAAACAAACGCTAGCTCGCCTTACAAGAAACACACTCAGCTTTTTAGAATGGGGGACACATCTACTCTACTGTGTTTCTTATAGGGTCCAAACAGTGAGCTTGCTCAGAACAAAAGAACTGTGATTCCTACACACACGGGTCATATCTAGTTCAACTCTGCTTAGGAAACTGACAAGAACAGTAGCTCCTCTTCAGTCCAATACACTGTACTTGCTGGGAACAGACGCGAGTGCTATTTGCACTGTGTATGGCAATGGGAGCGCAATAGTGACTTTCCTTACCAGAAAACAACTCTTGCTCGTAGGACCTGATACTGCATGTATTTCAACTCCATTTAGGACTGGGAAACAAATGCTAGCTCGCCTTAGAAGAAACACACTCTGCTTTTGAGAAAAGAGCACTCTTCTACTCTACTGTGTTTCCTATAGGGCCAGAACAGTGAGCTTGCTCAGAACAAAAGAACTGTGCTTCCTAAACACACGGGCCATATCTAGTTCTATTCTGCTTACGAAACTGACAAGAACAGTAGCTCCTCTTCAGTCCAATACACTGTACTTTCTGGGAACAAACGCGAGTGCTATTTGCACTGTGTCTGTCAAAGGGAGCACAATAGTGACTTTCCTTACCAGAAAACAGCTCTTGCTCATAGGACCTGAAACTGCATGTGATTCAACTCCATTTAGGACTGGGAAAAAAACGCTAGCTCGCCTTACAAGAAACACACTCTGCTTTTGAGAAAAGAGCACTCTTCTACTCTACAGTGTTTCCTATGGGGTTCGATCAGTGAGCTTGGTCAGAAAAAAAGAACTGTGCTTCCTACACACACGGGCCATATCTAGTTCAACTCTGCTTAGGAAACTGACAAGAACAGTAGCTCCTCTTCAGTCCAATACACTGTACTTGCTGGGAACAGACGCGAGTGCTATTTGTACTGTGTATGGCAATGGGAGCGCAATATTGACTCTTCTTACCAGAAAACAACTCTTGCGCGTAGGACCAAAAACTGCATTTGATTCAACTCCATTTAGGACTGGGAAACAAACGCTAGCTCGCCTTACAAGAAACACACTCTGCTTTTGAGAAAAGAGCACTCTTCTACTTTACTGTGTTTCCTATAGGGACAGAACAGTGAGCTTGCTCAGAACAAAAGATTTGTGCTTCCTACACACACGGGCCATATCTAGTTCAACTCTGCTTAGGAAACTGACAAGAACAGTAGCTTCTCTTCAGTCCAATACACTGTACTTGCTGGGAACAGACGCGAGTGCTATTTGCACTGTGTATGGCATTGGGAGCACAATAGTGTCTCTTCTTATCAGAAAACTACTCTTGCTTGTAGGACCTGAAACTGCATGAGATTCAACTCCATTTAGGACTGGGAAAGAAACGCTAGCTCGCCTTACAAGAAACACACTCTGCTTTTGAGAAAAGAGCACTCTTCTACTCTACTGTTTTTCCTATAGGACCAGAACAGTGAGCTTGCTCAGAACAAAAGGACTGTGCTTCCTACACACACGGGCCATATCTAGTTCAACTCTGCTTCCGAAACTGACGAGAACAGTAGCTCCTCTTCAGTCCAATACACTGTACTTACTGGGAACAGACGCGAGTGCTATTTGACTGTGTAAGGCAATTGGAGCACAATAGTGACTCTTCTTACCAGAAAACAACTCTTGGTCGTAGGACCAAAAACTGCATTTGAATCAACTCTATTTAGGACTGGGAAACAAACGCTAGCTCGCCTTACAAGAAACACACTCTGCTTTTGAGAAAAGTGCACTCTTATACTCTACTCTGTTTCCTATGGGGTTCCAACAGTGAGCTTGCTCAGAAGAAAAAAGAACTGTGCTTTGTACACACACGGGCCATATCTAGTTTATCTCTGCTTAGGAAACTGACAAGAACAGTAGCTCCTCTGCAGTCCAATAGACTGTACTTGTTGGGAACATATGCGAGTGCTATTTGTACTGTGTGTGGCAATGGGAGCGCAATAGTGACTCTTCTTACCAGAAAAAACTCTTGCTCGTAGGACCAGAAACTGCATTTCATTCAACTCCATTTAGGACTGGGAAACAAACGCTAGCTCGCCTTACAAGAAACACACTCTGATTTTGAGAAAAGAGCACTCCTCTACTCTACTGTTTTTCCTATTTTGTTCGAAGAGTGAGCTAGCTCAGAACAAAAGAACTGTGCTTCCTACACACGGTCCATATCGAGTTCAACTCTGCTTAGGAAACTGACAAGAACAGTAGCTCCTCTTCAGACCAATACACTGTACTTGCTGGAAACAGTCGCGAGTGCTATTTGTACTGCATATGGCAATGGGAGCGCAATAGTGACTCTTCTTACCAGAAAACAACTCTTGTTTGTAGGACCAGAACCTGCATGTGATTCAACTCCATTTAGGATTGGGAAACAAACGCTAGCTCGCCTTACAAGAAACATACTCTGCTTTTGAGAATAGAGCACACATCTACTCTACTGTGTTTCCTATGGGGTCCAAACAGTGAGCTTGCTCAGAACAAAAGAACTGTGCTTCCTACACACACGGGTCATATCTAGTTCAACTCTGCTTAGGAAACTGACAAGAACTGTAGCTCCTCTTCAGTCCAATACACTGTACTTGCTGGGAACAGACGCGAGTGCTATTTGCACTGTGTATGGCAATGGGAGCACAATAGTGACTTTCCTCACCAGAAAACAACTCTTGCTCGTAGGACCAGAAACTGCATTTCATTCAACTCCATTTAGGACTGGGAAACAAACGCTAGCTCGCCTTACAAGAAACACACTCTGCTTTTGAGGAAAGAGCACTCATGTACTCTACTGTGTTTCCTATAGGGTCAGAACAGTGAGCTTGCTGAGTACAAAAGAACTGTGCTTCCTACACACATGGGCCATATCTATTTCAACTCTGCTTAGGAACCTGACAAGAACAGTAGATCCTCTTCAGTCCAATACACTGTACATGCTGGGAAGAGACACCAGTGCTCTTTGCGCTGTGTATGACAATAGGAGCACAATAGTGACTCTTCTTACCGGAAAAACTCCTGCTCCTAGGACCAGAAACTACATGTGAATCAACTCAATATAGGACTGGGAAACAATCGCTAGCTTCCCTTACAAGAAACACACTCTGCTTTTGAGAATATAGCACTCTTCTACTCTACAGTGTTTCCTATAGGGCGAGAACAGTGAGCATGCTCAGAACAAAAGAACTGTGCTTCCTACACACACGGTCCATATATAGTTCAACTCTGCTTAGGAAACTGACGAGAACAGTAGCTCCTCTTCAGTCCAATACACTGTACTTACTGTGTAGAGACGCAAGTGCTATTTGCACTGTGCATGGCAATGGGAGCGCAATAGTGACTCTTCTTACCAGAAAACAACTCTTGCTTGTAGGACCAAAAACTGCATTTGATTCAACTCCATTTAGGACTGAGAAACAAACGCTAGCTCGCCTTACAAGAAACACACTCTGATTTCGAGAAAAGAGCACTCTTCTACTCTACTGTGTTTCCTATGGGGTTCGAACAGTGAGCTTGCTCAGAACAAAAGAACTGTGCTTCCTACACACACGGTCCATATCTAGTTCAACTCTGCTTAGGAAACTGACGAGAACAGTAGCTCCTCATCAGTCCAATACACTGTACTTACTGGGAACAGACGCGAGTGCTATTTGCACTGTGTACGGCAAAGGGAGCACAATAGTGACTCTTCTTACCAGAAAACAACTCTTGCTCATAGGACCAGAAACTGCATGTGATTCAATCCATTTAGGACTGGGAAACAAACGCTAGCTCGCCTTACAAGAAAAACGCTCTGCTTTTGAGAATAGGGCACACATCTTCTCTACTGTGTTTCCTATGGGGTCCAAACTGTGTGCTTGCTCAGAACAAAAGAATTGTGCTTCTTACACAAACGGGCCATATCTAGTTCAACTCTGCTTAGGAAACTGACAAGAACAGTAGCTCCTCTTCAGTCCAATACACTGTACTTGCTGGGAACAGACACGAGTGCTATTTGTACTGTGTATGGCAATGGGTGCGCAATAGTGACTCTTCTTTACCAGAAAACAACTCTTGCTCTTAGGACCAAAAACTGTATTTGATTCAACTCCATTTAGGACTGGGAAACAAACGCTAGCTCGCCTTACAAGAAACACACTCTGCTTTTGAGAAAAGAGCACTTTTCTACTCTACTGTTTTTCCTATATGGCCAGAACAGTGAGCTTGCTCAGAAAAAAAGAACTTTGCTTCCTACACAAACTGGCCATATCTAGTTCAACTCTGCTTAGGAACCTGACAAGAACAGTAGAACCTCTTCAGTACAATACACTGTACTTGCTGGGAAAAGACGCCAGTGCTATTTGCCCTGTGTATGACAATGGGAGCGCAATAGTGACTCTTCTTACCAGAAAACAACTCTAGCTCATAGGACCAGAAACTGCATGTGACTCAACTCCATTTAGGATTGGGAAACAAACGTTAGCACGTCTTACAAGAAACACAGTCTGCTTTTAAGAATAGGGCACACATCTACTCTACTGTGTTTCCTATGGGGTCCAAACAGTGTGCTTGCTCAGAACAAAAAAAATGTGCATCCTACACACACGGGTCATATCTAGTTCAACTCTGCTTAAAAAACTGACAAGAACAGTAGCTCCTCTTCATTCCAGTACACTGTATTTGCTGGGAACAGACACCAGTGCTATTTGCACTGTATATTGCAATGGGAGCACAATAGTGACTTTCCTTACCAGAAAACAGCTCTTGCTCGTAGGACCTGAAACTGCATGTGTTTCAACTCCATTTAGGACTGGGAAAAAAACGCTAGCTCGCCTTACAAGAAACACACTCTGTTTTTGAGAAAAGAGCACTCTTCTACTCTACTGTGTTTCCTATGGGGTTCGAACAGTGAGCTTCCTCAGAACAAAGGAACTGTGCTTCCTACACACACGGTCCATATCTAGTTCAACTTTGCTTAGGAAACTGACGAGAACAGTAGCTCCTCTTCAGTCCAATACACTGTACTTACTGGGAACAGACGCGAGTGCTATTTGCACTGTGTACGGCAAGGGGGCACAATAGTGACTCTTCTTGCCAGAAAACAACTCTTGCTCTTAGGACCAGAAACTGCATTTGATTCAACCCACTTAGGACTGGGAAACAAACGCTAGCTCGCCTTACAAGAAACACGCTCTGCTTTTGAGAATAGGGCACACATCTTCTCTACGGTGTTTCCTAAGGAGTCCAAACTCTGAGCTTGCTGAGAACAAAAGATTTGTGCTTCCTACACACAGGGGTCATATGTAGTTCAACTCTGCTTAGGAAACTGACAAGAACAGTAGCTCCTCTTCATACCAATACACTGTACTTGCTGGAAACAGACGCGAGTGCTTTTTGTACTGTGTATGGCAATGGGAGCGCAATAGTGACTCTTCTTACCAGAAAACAACTCTTGCTCATAGGACCAGAACCTGCATGTGATTCAATTCCATTTAGGAGTGGGAAACAAACACTAGCTCGCCTTACAAGAAACACGCTCTGCTTTTGGGAATAGGGCACACATCTTCTCTACTGTGTTTCCTATGGGGTCCAAACAGTGAGCTTGCTCAGAACAAAAGAATTGTGCTTCCTGCACACACGGGTCATATCTAGTTCAACTCTGCTTAGGAAACTGACAAGAACAGTAGCTCCTCTTCAGTCCAATACACTATACTTGCAGGGAACAGACGCGAGTACTATTTGCACTGTGTATGGCAATGGGAGCGCAATAGTGACTTTCCTTACCAGAAAAAAACTCTTGCTCCTAGGACCTGAAACTGCATGTGATTCAACTCCATTTAGGACTGGGAAACAAACGCTAGATAGCCTTACAAGAAACACACTCTGCTTTTGAGGAAAGAGCACTCTTCTACTCTACTGTGTTTCTTATAGGGCCAGAACAGTGAGCTTGCTGAGTACAAAGAACTGTGCTTCCTACACACATAGGCCATATCTAGTTCAACTCTGCTTAGGAACCTGACCAGAACAGTAGATCCTCTTCAGTCCAATACACTGTACATGCTGGGAAGAGACACCAGTGCTATTTGCCCTGTGTATGACAATAAGAGCACAATAGTGACTCTTCTTACCAGAAAAAGCTCTTGTTCGTAGGACCAGAAACTACATGTGATTCAACTCAATTTAGGACTGGGAAACAATCGCTAGCTCGCCTTACAAGAAACACACTTTGCTTTTGAGAATAGAGCACTGTTCTACTCTACAGTGTTTCCTATAGAGCAAGAACAGTGAGCTTGCTCAGAACAAAAGAACTGTGCTTCCTACACAAACGGGCCATATCTAGTTCATCTCTGCTTAGGAAACTGACAAGAACAGTAGCTCCTCTTCAGTCCAATACACTATACTTGCAGGGAACAGACGCGAGTACTATTTGCACTGTGTATGGCAATGGGAGCGCAATAGTGACTTTCCTTACCAGAAAAAAACTCTTGCTCCTAGGACCTGAAACTGCATGTGATTCAACTCCATTTAGGACTGGGAAACAAACGCTATATAGCCTTACAAGAAACACACTCTGCTTTTGAGGAAAGAGCACTCTTCTACTCTACTGTGTTTCTTATAGGGCCAGAACAGTGAGCTTGCTGAGTACAAAGAACTGTGCTTCCTACACACATAGGCCATATCTAGTTCAACTCTGCTTAGGAACCTGACCAGAACAGTAGATCCTCTTCAGTCCAATACACTGTACATGCTGGGAAGAGACACCAGTGCTATTTGCCCTGTGTATGACAATAAGAGCACAATAGTGACTCTTCTTACCAGAAAAAGCTCTTGTTCGTAGGACCAGAAACTACATGTGATTCAACTCAATTTAGGACTGGGAAACAATCGCTAGCTCGCCTTACAAGAAACACACTTTGCTTTTGAGAATAGAACACTGTTCTACTCTACAGTGTTTCCTATAGAGCAAGAACAGTGAGCTTGCTCAGAACAAAAGAACTGTGCTTCCTACACAAACGGGCCATATCTAGTTCATCTCTGCTTAGGAAACTGACAAGAACAGTAGCTCCTCTGCAGTCCAATAGACTGTACTTGCTGGGAACAGACGAGAGTGCTATTTGTACTGTGTGTGGCAATGGGAGCACAATAGTGACTCTTCTTACCAGAAAACAACTCCTGCTCGTAGGACCAAAAACTGCATTATATTCAACTCCATTTAGGACTGGGAAACAAACGCTAGCTCGCCATATTAGAAACACACTCTGATTTTGAGAAAAGAGCACTCTTCTACTCTACTGTGTTTCCTATGGAGTTCGAAGAGTGAGCTTGCTCAGAACAAAAGAACTGTGCTTCCTACACACGGTCCATATCTAGTTCACCTCTGCTTAGGAAACTGACAAGAACAGTAGCTCCTCGTCAGTCCAGTACACTGTACTTACTGAGAACAAACGCGAGTGCTATTTGCACTGTGTACGGCACTGGGAGCACAATAGTGACTCTTTTTACCAGAAAACAACTCTTGTTCTTAGGACCAGAAAGTGCATTTGATTCAATCCACTAAGGACAGGGAAACAAACGCTCGCTCGTCTTTCAAGAAACAAGCTCTGTTTTGAGAATAGGGCACACATCTACTCTACTGTGTTTTCTATGGGGTCCAAACAGTGAGCTTGCTCAGAACAAAAGAACCGTGCTTCCTACACACATGAGCCATATCTAGTTCAACTCTGCTATGGAAACTGACAAGAACAGTAGCTCCTCTTCAGACCAATACACTGTACTTGCTGGAAACAGACGCGAGTGCTATTTGTACTGCGTATGGCAATGGGAGCGCAATAGTGACTCTTCTTACCAGAAAACAACTCTTGTTTGTAGGACCAGAACCTGCATGTGATTCAACTCCATTTAGGACTGGGAAACAAACGCTAGATCGCCTTACAAGAAACACACTCTGCTTTTGAGAAAAGAGCACTCTTCTACTCTACTGTTTTTCCTATAGGACCAGAACAGTGAGCTTGCTCAGAACAAAAGGACTGTGCTTCCTACACACACGGGCCATATCTAGTTCAACTCTGCTTCCGAAACTGACGAGAACAGTAGCTCCTCTTCAGTCCAATACACTGTACTTACTGGGAACAGACGCGAGTGCTATTTGACTGTGTAAGGCAATTGGAGCACAATAGTGACTCTTCTTACCAGAAAACAACTCTTGGTCGTAGGACCAAAAACTGCATTTGATTCAACTCTATTTAGGACTGGGAAACAAACGCTAGCTCGCCTTACAAGAAACACACTCTGCTTTTGAGAAAAGTGCACTCTTATACTCTACTCTGTTTCTTATGGGGTTCCAACAGTGAGCTTGCTCAGAAGAAAAAAGAACTGTGCTTTGTACACACACGGGCCATATCTAGTTTATCTCTGCTTAGGAAACTGACAAGAACAGTAGCTCCTCTGCAGTCCAATAGACTGTACTTGTTGGGAACATATGCGAGTGCTATTTGTACTGTGTGTGGCAATGGGAGCACAATAGTGACTCTTCTTACCAGAAAACAACTCTTGCTCGTAGGACCAGAAACTGCATTTCATTCAACTCCATTTAGGACTGGGAAACAAACGCTAGCTCGCCTTACAAGAAACACACTCTGATTTTGAGAAAAGAGCACTCCTCTACTCTACTGTGTTTCCTATTTTGTTCGAAGAGTGAGCTTGCTCAGAACAAAAGAACTGTGCTTCCTACACACGGTCCATATCGAGTTCAACTCTGCTTAGGAAACTGACAAGAACAGTAGCTCCTCTTCAGACCAATACACTGTACTTGCTGGAAAGAGACGCGAGTGCTATTTGTACTGCGTATGGCAATGGGAGCGCAATAGTGACTCTTCTTACCAGAAAACAACTCTTGTTTGTAGGACCAGAACCTGCATGTGACTCAACTCCATTTAGGATTGGGAAACAAACGCTAGCTCGCCTTACAAGAAACACACTCTGCTTTTGAGAATAGAGCAC
This sequence comes from Peromyscus eremicus, assembly GCF_949786415.1. Taxonomy (NCBI): domain Eukaryota; kingdom Metazoa; phylum Chordata; class Mammalia; order Rodentia; family Cricetidae; genus Peromyscus; species Peromyscus eremicus. The sequence continues at coordinate 60,215 of NW_026736167.1, read as the reverse complement.
ACATCTACTCTACTGTGTTTCCTATGGGGTCCAAACAGTGAGCTTGCTCAGAACAAAAGAACTGTGCTTCCTACACACACGGGTCATATCTAGTTCAACTCTGCTTAGGAAACTGACAAGAACTGTAGCTCCTCTTCAGTCCAATACACTGTACTTGCTGGGAACAGACGCGAGTGCTATTTGCACTGTGTATGGCAATGGGAGCGCAATAGTGACTTTCCTCACCAGAAAACAACTCTTGCTCGTAGGACCAGAAACTGCATTTCATTCAACTCCATTTAGGACTGGGAAACAAACGCTAGCTCGCCTTACAAGAAACACACTCTGCTTTTGAGGAAAGAGCACTCATCTACTCTACTGTGTTTCCTATAGGGTCAGAACAGTGAGCTTGCTGAGTACAAAAGAACTGTGCTTCCTACACACATGGGCCATATCTATTTCAACTCTGCTTAGGACCCTGACAAGAACAGTAGATCCTCTTCAGTCCAATACACTGTACATGCTGGGAAGAGACACCAGTGCTCTTTGCGCTGTGTATGACAATAGGAGCACAATAGTGACTCTTCTTACCAGAAAAAACTCCTGCTCCTAGGACCAGAAACTACATGTGAATCAACTCAATATAGGACTGGGAAACAATCGCTAGCTTGCCTTACAAGAAACACACTCTGCTTTTGAGAATATAGCACTCTTCTACTCTACAGTGTTTCCTATAGGGCGAGAACAGTGAGCATGCTCAGAACAAAAGAACTGTGCTTCCTACACACACGGTCCATATATAGTTCAACTCTGCTTAGGAAACTGACGAGAACAGTAGCTCCTCTTCAGTCCAATACACTGTACTTACTGTGTAGAGACGCGAGTGCTATTTGCACTGTGCATGGCAATGGGAGCGCAATAGTGACTCTTCTTACCAGAAAACAACTCTTGCTTGTAGGACCAAAAACTGCATTTGATTCAACTCCATTTAGGACTGAGAAACAAACACTAGCTCGCCTTACAAGAAACGCACTCTGATTTTGAGAAAAGAGCACTCTTCTACTCTACTGTGTTTCCTATGGGGTTCGAACAGTGAGCTTGCTCAGAACAAAAGAACTGTGCTTCCTACACACACGGTCCATATCTAGTTCAACTCTGCTTAGGAAACTGACGAGAACAGTAGCTCCTCATCAGTCCAATACACTGTACTTACTGGGAACAGACGCGAGTGCTATTTGCACTGTGTACGGCAAAGGGAGCACAATAGTGACTCTTCTTACCAGAAAACAACTCTTGCTCGTAGGACCAGAAACTGCATGTGATTCAATCCATTTAGGACTGGGAAACAAACGCTAGCTCGCCTTACAAGAAAAACGCTCTGCTTTTGAGAATAGGGCACACATCTTCTCTACTGTGTTTCCTATGGGGTCCAAACTGTGAGCTTGCTCAGAACAAAAGAATTGTGCTTCTTACACAAACGGGCCATATCTAGTTCAACTCTGCTTAGGAAACTGACAAGAACAGTAGCTCCTCTTCAGTCCAATACACTGTACTTGCTGGGAACAGACACGAGTGCTATTTGTACTGTGTATGGCAATGGGTGCGCAATAGTGACTCTTCTTTACCAGAAAACCACTCTTGCTCTTAGGACCAAAAACTGTATTTGATTCAACTCCATTTAGGACTGGGAAACAAACGCTAGCTCGCCTTACAAGAAACACACTCTGCTTTTGAGAAAAGAGCACTTTTCTACTCTACTGTTTTTCCTATATGGCCAGAACAGTGAGCTTGCTCAGAAAAAAAGAACTTTGCTTCCTACACAAACTGGCCATATCTAGTTCAACTCTGCTTAGGAACCTGACAAGAACAGTAGAACCTCTTCAGTACAATACACTGTACTTGCTGGGAAAAGACGCCAGTGCTATTTGCCCTGTGTATGACAATGGGAGCGCAATAGTGACTCTTCTTACCAGAAAACAACTCTAGCTCATAGGACCAGAAACTGCATGTGACTCAACTCCATTTAGGATTGGGAAACAAACGTTAGCTCGTCTTACAAGAAACACAGTCTGCTTTTAAGAATAGGGCACACATCTACTCTACTGTGTTTCCTATGGGGTTCGAACAGTGAGCTTGCTCAGAACAAAAGAACTGTGCTTCCTACACACACGGTCCATATCTAGTTCAACTCTGCTTAGGAAACTGACGAGAACAGTAGCTCCTCATCAGTCCAATACACTGTACTTACTGGGAACAGACGCGAGTGCTATTTGCACTGTGTACGGCAAAGGGAGCACAATAGTGACTCTTCTTACCAGAAAACAACTCTTGCTCGTAGGACCAGAAACTGCATGTGATTCAATCCATTTAGGACTGGGAAACAAACGCTAGCTCGCCTTACAAGAAAAACGCTCTGCTTTTGAGAATAGGGCACACATCTTCTCTACTGTGTTTCCTATGGGGTCCAAACTGTGAGCTTGCTCAGAACAAAAGAATTGTGCTTCTTACACAAACGGGCCATATCTAGTTCAACTCTGCTTAGGAAACTGACAAGAACAGTAGCTCCTCTTCAGTCCAATACACTGTACTTGCTGGGAACAGACACGAGTGCTATTTGTACTGTGTATGGCAATGGGTGCGCAATAGTGACTCTTCTTTACCAGAAAACCACTCTTGCTCTTAGGACCAAAAACTGTATTTGATTCAACTCCATTTAGGACTGGGAAACAAACGCTAGCTCGCCTTACAAGAAACACACTCTGCTTTTGAGAAAAGAGCACTTTTCTACTCTACTGTTTTTCCTACATGGCCAGAACAGTGAGCTTGCTCAGAAAAAAAGAACTTTGCTTCCTACACAAACTGGCCATATCTAGTTCAACTCTGCTTAGGAACCTGACAAGAACAGTAGAACCTCTTCAGTACAATACACTGTACTTGCTGGGAAAAGACGCCAGTGCTATTTGCCCTGTGTATGACAATGGCAGCGCAATAGTGACTCTTCTTACCAGAAAACAACTCTAGCTCATAGGACCAGAAACTGCATGTGACTCAACTCCATTTAGGATTGGGAAACAAACGTTAGCTCGTCTTACAAGAAACACAGTCTGCTTTTAAGAATAGGGCACACATCTACTCTACTGTGTTCCCTATGGGGTCCAAACAGTGTGCTTGCTCAGAACAAAAAAAATGTGCATCCTACACACACGGGTCATATCTAGTTCAACTCTGCTTAAAAAACTGACAAGAACAGTAGATCCTCTTCATTCCAGTACACTGTATTTGCTGGGAACAGACACCAGTGCTATTTGCACTGTATATTGCAATGGGAGCGCAATAGTTACTTTCCTTACCAGAAAACAGCTCTTGCTCGTAGGACCTGAAACTGCATGTGTTTCAACTCCATTTAGGACTGGGAAAAAAACGCTAGCTCGCCTTACAAGAAACTCACTCTGTTTTTGAGAAAAGAGCACTCTTCTACTCTACTGTGTTTCCTATGGGGTTCGAACAGTGAGCTTCCTCAGAACAAAGGAACTGTGCTTCCTATACACACGGGCCATATCTAGTTCAACTCTGCTTAGGAAACTGACAAGAACAGTAGCTCCTCTTCAGTCCAATACACTGTACTTACTGGGAACAGATGCGAGTGCTATTTGCACTGTGTACAGCAAGGGGGCACAATAGTGACTCTTCTTGCCAGAAAACAACTCTTGCTCTTAGGACCAGAAACTGCATTTGATTCAATCCACTTAGGACTGGGAAACAAACGCTAGCTTGCCTTACAAGAAACACGCTCTGCTTTTGAGAATAGGGCACACATCTTCTCTACGGTGTTTCCTAAGGGGTCCAAACTGTGAGCTTGCTGAGAACAAAAGATTTGTGCTTCCTACACACAGGGGTCATATGTAGTTCAACTCTGCTTCGGAAACTGAGAAGAACAGTAGCTCCTCTTCATACCAATACACTGTACTTGCTGGAAACAGACGCGAGTGCTATTTGTACTGTGTATGGCAATGGGAGCGCAATAGTGACTCTTCTTACCAGAAAACAACTCTTGCTCATAGGACCAGAACCTGCATGTGATTCAATTCCATTTAGGAGTGGGAAACAAACACTAGCTCGCCTTACAAGAAACACGCTCTGCTTTTGGGAATAGGGCACACATCTTCTCTACTGTGTTTCCTATGGGGTCCAAACAGTGAGCTTGCTCAGAACAAAAGAATTGTGCTTCCTGCACACACGGGTCATATCTAGTTCAACTCTGCTTAGGAAACTGACAAGAACAGTAGCTCCTCTTCAGTCCAATACACTATACTTGCAGGGAACAGACGCGAGTACTATTTGCACTGTGTATGGCAATGGGAGCGCAATAGTGACTTTCCTTACCAGAAAAAAACTCTTGCTCGTAGGACCTGAAACTGCATGTGATTCAACTCCATTTAGGACTGGGAAACAAACGCTAGATAGCCTTACAAGAAACACACTCTGCTTTTGAGGAAAGAGCACTCTTCTACTCTACTTTGTTTCTTATAGGGCCAGAACAGTGAGCTTGCTGAGTACAAAGAACTGTGCTTCCTACACACATGGGCCATATCTAGTTCAACTCTGCTTAGGAACCTGACCAGAACAGTAGATCCTCTTCAGTCCAATACACTGTACATGCTGGGAAGAGACACCAGTGCTATTTGCCCTGTGTATGACAATAAGAGCACAATAGTGACTCTTCTTACCAGAAAAAGCTCTTGTTCGTAGGACCAGAAACTACATGTGATTCAACTCAATTTAGGACTGGGAAACAATCGCTAGCTCGCCTTACAAGAAACACACTTTGCTTTTGAGAATAGAGCACTGTTCTACTCTACAGTGTTTCCTATAGAGCAAGAACAGTGAGCTTGCTCAGAACAAAAGAACTGTGCTTCCTACACAAACGGGCCATATCTAGTTCATCTCTGCTTAGGAAACTGACAAGAACAGTAGCTCCTCTGCAGTCCAATAGACTGTACTTGCTGGGAACAGACGAGAGTGCTATTTGTACTGTGTGTGGCAATGGGAGCACAATAGTGACTCTTCTTACCAGAAAACAACTCCCGCTCGTAGGACCAAAAACTGCATTTGATTCAACTCCATTTAGGACTGGGAAACAAACGCTAGCTCGCCATACAAGAAACACACTCTGATTTTGAGAAAAGAGCACTCTTCTACTCTACTGTGTTTCCTATGGAGTTCGAAGAGTGAGCTTGCTCAGAACAAAAGAACTGTGCTTCCTACACATGGTCCATATCTAGTTCACCTCTGCTTAGGAAACTGACAAGAACAGTAGCTCCTCGTCAGTCCAGTACACTGTACTTACTGAGAACAAACGCGAGTGCTATTTGCACTGTGTACGGCACTGGGAGCACAATAGTGACTCTTTTTACCAGAAAACAACACTTGTTCTTAGGACCAGAAACTGCATTTGATTCAATCCACTAAGGACAGGGAAACAAACGCTCGCTCGTCTTTCAAGAAACAAGCTCTGTTTTGAGAATAGGGCACACATCTACTCTACTGTGTTTTCTATGGGGTCCAAACAGTGAGCTTGCTCAGAACAAAAGAACCGTGCTTCCTACACACATGAGCCATATCTAGTTCAACTCTGCTATGGAAACTGACAAGAACAGTAGCTCCTCTTCAGACCAATACACTGTACTTGCTGGAAACAGACGTGAGTGCTATTTGTACTGCGTATGGCAATGGGAGCGCAATAGTGACACTTCTTACCAGAAAACAACTCTTGTTTGTAGGACCAGAACCTGCATGTGATTCAACTCCATTTAGGACTGGGAAACAAACGCTAGATCGCCTTACAAGAAACACACTCTGCTTTTGAGGAAAGAGCACTCTTCTACTCTACTGTGTTTCCTATAGGGCCAGAACAGTGAGCTTGCTGAGTACAAAGAACTGTGCTTCCTACACACATGGGCCATATCTAGTTCAACTCTGCTTAGGAACCTGACAAGAACAGTAGATCCTCTTCAGTCCAATACACTGTACATGCTGAGTACAGACGCCAGTGCTATTTGCCCTGTGTATGACAATGGGAGTGCAATAGCGACTCTTCTTACCAGAAAACAACTCTAGCTCATAGGAACAGAAACTGCATGTGTATTTCAACTCCATTTAGGACTGGGAAACAAATGCTAGCTTGCCTTACAAGAAACATACTCTGCTTTTGAGAAAAGTGCACTCTTCTACTCTACTGTATTTCCTATGGGGTTAAAACAGTGAGCTTGCTCAGAACAAAAGAAATGTGCTTTGTACACACACGAGCCATATCTAGTTAATCTCTGCTTAGGAAACTGACAAGAACAGTAGCTCCTCTGCAGTCCCATAGACTGTACTTGCTGGGAACAGACGCGAGTGCTATTTGTACTGTGTGTGGCAATGGGAGCACAATAGTGACTCTTCTTACCAGAAAACAACTCCTGCTCGTAGGACCAAAAACTGCATTTGATTCAACTCCATTTAGGACTGGGAAACAAATGCTAGCTCGCCTTACAAGAAACACACTCTGATTTTGAGAAAAGAGCACTCTTCTACTCTACTGTGTTTCCTATGGAGTTCGAAGAGTGAGCTTGCTCAGAACAAAAGAACTGTACTTCCTACACACGGTCCATATCTAGTTCAACTCTGCTTAGGAAACTGACAAGAACAGTATCTCCTCTTCAGTCCAATACACTGTACTTACTGTGAACAGACGCGAGTGCTATTTGCACTGTGTACGGTACTGGGAGCACAATAGTGACTCTTCTTACCAGAAAACAACTCTTGCTCTTAGGACCAGAAACTGCATTTGATTCAATCCACTAAGGACTGGGAAACAAACTCTCGCTCGCCTTACAAGAAACACGCTCTGCTTTTGAGAATAGGCCACACATCTACTCTATTGTATTTTCTATGGGGTCCAAACAGTGAGCTTGCTCAGAAAAAAAGAACCCTGCTTCCTGCACACACGGGCCATATCTAGTTCAACTCTGCTTTGGAACCTAACAAGAACAGTAGATCCTCTTCAGTCCAATACACTGTACATGCTGGGAAGAAAAACCAGTGCTCTTTGCCCTGTTTATGACAATGGAGCACAATAGTGACTCTTCTTACCAGAAGAAACTATTGCTCGTAGGACCACAAACGGCAGGTGATTCAACTCAATTTAGGACTGGGAAACAAACGCTAGCTCGCCTTACAAGAAACACACTCTGCTTTTGAGAAAAGAGCACTCTTCTACTCTTCAGTGTTTCCTATAGGGCGAGAACTGTGAGCCTGCTCAGAACAAAAGAACTGTGCTTCCTACACACACGGGCCATATCTAGTTCAACTCTGCTTAGGAAACTGACGAGAACAGTAGATCTTCTTCAGTCCAATACACTGTACATGCTGGGAACAGACGCCAGTGCTATTTTCCCTGTGTATGACAATGGGAGCGCAATAGTGACTCTTTTTACCAGAAAAAACTCTTGCTCGTAGGACCAAAAACTGCATGTGATTTAACTCCATTTCAGACTGGGAAACAAACGCTAGCTTGCCTTACAAGAAACACAGTCTGCTTTTGAGAAAAGAACACTCTTCTACTCTACTGTGTTTCCTATAGGGCGAGAACAGTGAGCTTGCTCAGAACAAAAGAACTGTGCTTCCTACACACACGGTCCATATCTAGTTCAACTCTGCTTAGGAAACTGACGAGAACAGTAGCTCCTCTTCAGTCCAATACACTGTACTTGCTGGGAACAGACGCCAGTGCTATTTGCCCTGTATATGACAATGGGAGCGCAATAGTGACTCTTCTTACCAGAAAACAACTCTAGCTCATAGGACCAGAATCTGCATGTGACTCAACTCCATTTAGGGTTGGGAAACAAACGCTAGCTCGTCTTACAAGAAACACACTCTGCTTTTGAGAATAGGGCACACATCTACTCTACTGTGTTGCCTATGGGGTCCAAACAGTCTGCTTGCTCAGAACAAAAAAACTGTGCATCCTACACACACGGGTCATATCTAGTTCAACTCTGCTTAGGAAACTGACAAGAACAGTAGCTCCTCTTCAGTCCAATACGCTGTACTTACTGGGAACAGACGCGAGTGCTATTTGAACTGTGTACGGCAATGGGAGCACAATAGTGACTCTTCTTACCAGAAAACAACTCTTGCTCATAGGACTAGAAACTGCATGTGATTCAACTCCATTTATTATTGTGAAACAAACGCTAGCTCGCCTTACAAAAACACACTCTGCTTTTGAGAAAAGAGCACTCTTCTACTCTACTGTGTTTCCTATGAGGTCCAAACAGTGAGCTTGCTCAGAACAAAAGAACTGTGCTTCCTATACACATGGGCCATATCTAGTTCAACTCTGCTTAGGAAGCTGACAAGAACAGTTGCTCCTCTTCAGTCCAATACACTGTACTTGATTGGAACAGACGCAAGTGCTATTTGTACTGTGTATGGCAATAGGAGTGCAATAGTGACTCTTCTTACCAAAAAATAACTCTACTCATAGGACCAGAAACTGCATGTGATTCAAATTCTTTTAGGACTGGGAAACAAAAGCTAGCTCGCCTTACAAGAAACACACTCTGCTTTTGAGAAAAGAGCACTCTTCTTCTCTACTATGTGTCCTATGGTTTCCGAACAGTGAGCTTGCTCAGAACAAAAGAAGTGTGCTTCCTACGCACACGGGTCATATCTAGTTAAACTCTGCTTAGGAAACTGACAAGAACAGTTGCTCCTCTTCAGTCCAATGCACTGTACTTGCTGGGAACAGATGGGAGTGCTATTTGCACTGTGTTTGGCAATGGGAGCGCAATAGTGACTTTCCTTACCAGAAAACAACTCTTGCGCATAGGACCAAAAACTGCATGTGATTCAACTCCATTTAGAAATGGGAAGCAAACGCTAGCTCGCCTTACAAGAAACACACTATGCTTTTGAGAAAGAGCACTGAGTTTCCTATGGGGTCCGCACAGTGAGCTTGCTCAGAACAAAAGAACTGTGCTTCCTATACACACGGGCCATATCTAGTTCAACTCTGCTTAGGAAACTGACAAGAACAGTACCTCCTCTTCAGTCCAATACACTGTACTTGCTGGGAACAAACGTGAATGCTATTTGTGCTGTGTATGGCAAAGGGAGTGCAATAGTGACTTTCCTTACCAGAAAACAACTCTTGCTCCTATGACCAAAAACTGCATGTGATTCAACTCCTTTTACGGGTGGGAAACAAACGCTAGCTCACCTTACAAGAAACACACTCTGCTTTTGAGAAAAGAGCACTCTTCTACTCTACTGTGTTTCCTATGGGGGCCAGAACAGTGAGCTTGCTCAGAACAAAAGAACTGTGCTTCCTACACACATGGCCATATCTAGTTCAATTCTGCTTAGGAAACTGACAAGAACAGTAGATCCTCTTCAGTCCAATACACTGGACATCCTGGGAACAGACGCCAGTGCTATTTGCCCTGTGTATGACAATGGGAGCACAATAGTGACTCTTCTTACCAAAAAACAACTCTACTAGTAGGACCAGAAAGTGCATGTGATTCATCTCCATTTAGGTCTGGGAAGCAAACGCTATCTCGCCTTACAAGAAACACACTCTGCTTTTGAGAAAGAGCACAGAGTTTCCTATGGGGTCCGCACAGTGAGCTTGCTCAGAACAAAAGAACTGTGCTTCCTATACACACGGGCCATATCTAGTTCAACTCTGCTTAGAAAACTGACAAGAACAGTAGCTCCTCTTCAGTCCAATACACTATACTTGCTGGGAACAGACGTGAGTGCTATTTGTGCTGTGTATGGCAAAGGGAGCTTAATAGTGACTTTCCTTACCAGAAAACAACTCTTGCTCTTAGGACCAGAAACTGCATTTGATTCAATCCACTTAGGACTGGGAAACAAACGCTAGCTCGCCTTACAAGAAACACGCTCTGCTTTTGAGAATAGGGCACACATCTTCTCTACGGTGTTTCCTAAGGGGTCCAAACTCTGAGCTTGCTGAGAACAAAAGATTTGTGCTTCCTACACACAGGGGTCATATGTAGTTCAACTCTGCTTAGGAAACTGACAAGAACAGTAGCTCCTCTTCATACCAATACACTGTACTTGCTGGAAACAGACGCAAGTGCTATTTGTACTGTGTATGGAAATGGGAGCGCAATGGTGACTCTTCTTACCAGAAAACAACTCTTGCTCACAGGACCAGAACCTGCATGTGATTCAATTCCATTTAGGAGTGGGAAACAAACACTAGCTCGCCTTACAAGAAACACGCTCTGCTTTTGGGAATAGGGCACACATCTTCTCTACTGTGTTTCCTATGGGGTCCAAACAGTGAGCTTGCTCAGAACAAAAGAATTGTGCTTCCTGCACACACGGGTCATATCTAGTTCAACTCTGCTTAGGAAACTGACAAGAACAGTAGCTCCTCTTCAGTCCAATACACTATACTTGCAGGGAACAGATGCGAGTACTATTTGCACTGTGTATGGCAATGGGAGCGCCATAGTGACTTTCCTTACCAGAAAACAACTCTTGCTCGTAGGACCTGAAACTGCATGTGATTCAACTCCATTTAGGACTGGGAAACAAACGCTAGATAGCCTTACAAGAAACACACTCTGCTTTTGAGGAAAGAGCACTCTTCTACTCTACTGTGTTTCTTATAGGGCCAGAACAGTGAGCTTGCTGAGTACAAAGAACTGTGCTTCCTACACACATGGGCCATATCTAGTTCAACTCTGCTTAGGAACCTGACCAGAACAGTAGATCCTCTTCAGTCCAATACACTGTACATGCTGGGAAGAGACACCAGTGCTATTTGCCCTGTGTATGACAATAAGAGCGCAATAGTGACTCTTCTTACCAGAAAAAGCTCTTGCTCGTAGGACCAGAAACTACATGTGATTCAACTCAATTTAGGACTGGGAAACAATCGCTAGCTCGCCTTACAAGAAACACACTTTGCTTTTGAGAATAGAGCACTGTTCTACTCTACAGTGTTTCCTATAGAGCAAGAACAGTGAGCTTGCTCAGAACAAAAGAACTGTGCTTCCTACACAAACGGGCCATATCTAGTTCATCTCTGCTTAGGAAACTGACAAGAACAGTAGCTCCTCTGCAGTCCAATAGACTGTACTTGCTGGGAACAGACGAGAGTGCTATTTGTACTGTGTGTGGCAATGGGAGCACAATAGTGACTCTTCTTACCAGAAAACAACTCCCGCTCGTAGGACCAAAAACTGCATTTGATTCAACTCCATTTAGGACTGGGAAACAAACGCTAGCTCGCCATACAAGAAACACACTCTGATTTTGAGAAAAGAGCACTCTTCTACTCTACTGTGTTTCCTATGGAGTTCGAAGAGTGAGCTTGCTCAGAACAAAAGAACTGTGCTTCCTACACACGGTCCATATCTAGTTCAACTCTGCTTAGGAAACTGACAAGAACAGTAGCTCCTCGTCAGTCCAGTACACTGTACTTACTGAGAACAGACGCGAGTGCTATTTGCACTGTGTACGGCAATGGGAGCACAATAGTGACTCTTTTTACCAGAAAACAACTCTTGTTCTTAGGACCAGAAACTGCATTTGATTCAATCCACTAAGGACAGGGAAACAAACGCTCGCTCGTCTTTCAAGAAACAAGCTCTGTTTTGAGAATAGGGCACACATCTACTCTACTGTGTTTTCTATGGGGTCCAAACAGTGAGCTTGCTCAGAACAAAAGAACCGTGCTTCCTACACACATAAGCCATATCTAGTTCAACTCTGCTTTGGAAACTGACAAGAACAGTAGCTCCTCTTCAGACCAATACACTGTACTTGCTGGAAACAGACGCGAGTGCTATTTGTACTGCGTATGGCAATGGAAGCGCAATAGTGACTCTTCTTACCAGAAAACAACTCTTGTTTGTAGGACCAGAACCTGCATGTGATTCAACTCCATTTAGGACTGGGAAACAAACGCTAGATCGCCTTACAAGAAACACACTCTGCTTTTGAGGAAAGAGCACTCTTCTACTCTACTGTGTTTCCTATAGGGCCAGAACTGTGAGCTTGCTGAGTACAAAGAACTGTGCTTCCTACACACATGGTCAATATCTAGTTCAACTCTGCTTAGGAACCTGACAAGAACAGTAGATCCTCTTCAGTCCAATACACTGTACATGCTGAGTACAGACGCCAGTGCTATTTGCCCTGTGTATGACAATGGGAGCGCAATAGCGACTCTTCTTACCAGAAAACAACTCTAGCTCATAGGAACAGAAACTGCATGTGTATTTCAACTCCATTTAGGACTGGGAAACAAATGCTAGCTCGCCTTACAAGAAACATACTCTGCTTTTGAGAAAAGTGCACTCTTCTACTCTACTGTATTTCCTATGGGGTTAAAACTGTGAGCTTGCTCAGAACAAAAGAAATGTGCTTTGTACACACACGAGCCATATCTAGTTAATCTCTGCTTAGGAAACTGACAAGAACAGTAGCTCCTCTGCAGTCCCATAGACTGTACTTGCTGGGAACAGACGCGAGTGCTATTTGTACTGTGTGTGGCAATGGGAGCACAATAGTGACTCTTCTTACCAGAAAACAACTCCTGCTCGTAGGACCAAAAACTGCATTTGATTCAACTCCATTTAGGACTGGGAAACAAATGCTAGCTCGCCTTACAAGAAACACACTCTGATTTTGAGAAAAGAGCACTCTTCTACTCTACTGTGTTTCCTATGGAGTTCGAAGAGTGAGCTTGCTCAGAACAAAAGAACTGTGCTTCCTACACACGGTCCATATCTAGTTCAACTCTGCTTAGGAAACTGACAAGAACAGTATCTCCTCTTCAGTCCAATACACTGTACTTACTGAGAACAGACGCGAGTGCTATGTGCACTGTGTACGGCACTGGGAGCACAATAGTGACTCTTCTTACCAGAAAACAACTCTTGCTCTTAGGACCAGAAACTGCATTTGATTCAATCCACTAAGGACTGGGAAACAAACGCTCGCTCGCCTTACAAGAAACACGCTCTGCTTTTGAGAATAGGGCACACATCTACTCTATTGTATTTTCTATGGGGTCCAAACAGTGAGCTTGCTCAGAAAAAAAGAACCCTGCTTCCTGCACACACGGGCCATATCTAGTTCAACTCTGCTTTGGAACCTAACAAGAACAGTGGATCCTCTTCAGTCCAATACACTGTACATGCTGGGAAGAAAAACCAGTGCTCTTTGCCCTGTTTATGACAATGGGAGCACAATAGTGACTCTTCTTACCAGAAGAAACTCTTGCTCGTAGGACCAAAAACTGCATGTGATTTAACTCCATTTCGGACTGGGAAACAAACGCTAGCTTGCCTTACAAGAAACACAGTCTGCTTTTGAGAAAAGAGCACTCTTCTACTCTACTGTGTTTCCTATAGGGCGAGAACAGTGAGCTTGCTCAGAACAAAAGAACTGTGCTTCCTACACACACGGTCCATATCTAGTTCAACTCTGCTTAGGAAACTGACGAGAACAGTAGCTCCTCTTCAGTCCAATACACTGTACTTGCTGGGAACAGACGCCAGTGCTATTTGCCCTGTATATGACAATGGGAGCGCAATAGTGACTCTTCTTACCAGAAAACAACTCTAGCTCATAGGACCAGAATCTGCATGTGACTCAACTCCATTTAGGATTGGGAAACAAACGCTAGCTCGTCTTACAAGAAACACACTCTGCTTTTGAGAATAGGGCACACATCTACTCTACTGTGTTGCCTATGGGGTCCAAACAGTCTGCTTGCTCAGAACAAAAAAACTGTGCATCCTACACACACGGGTCATATCTAGTTCAACTCTGCTTAGGAAACTGACAAGAACAGTAGCTCCTCTTCAGTCCAATACGCTGTACTTACTGGGAACAGACGCGAGTGCTATTTGCACTGTGTACGGCAATGGGAGCACAATAGTGACTCTTCTTACCAGAAAACAACTCTTGCTCATAGGACTAGAAACTGCATGTGATTCAACTCCATTTATTATTGTGAAACAAACGCTAGCTCGCCTTACAAAAACACACTCTGCTTTTGAGAAAAGAGCACTCTTCTAATCTACTGTGTTTCCTATGGGGTCCAAACAGTGAGCTTGCTCAGAACAAAAGAACTGTGCTTCCTATACACATGGGCCATATCTAGTTCAACTCTGCTTAGGAAGCTGACAAGAACAGTTGCTCCTCTTCAGTCCAATACACTGTACTTGATTGGAACAGACGCAAGTGCTATTTGTACTGTGTATGGCAATAGGAGTGCAATAGTGACACTTCTTACCAAAAAATAACTCTACTCGTAGGACCAGAAACTGCATGTGATTCAAATTCTTTTAGGACTGGGAAACAAAAGCTAGCTCGCCTTACAAGAAACACACTCTGCTTTTGAGAAAAGAGCACTCTTCTTCTCTACTATGTGTCCTATGGTTTCCGAACAGTGAGCTTGCTCAGAACAAAAGAAGTGTGCTTCCTACGCACACGGTTCATATCTAGTTAAACTCTGCTTAGGAAACTGACAAGAACAGTTGCTCCTCTTCAGTCCAATGCACTGTACTTGCTGGGAACAGATGCGAGTGCTATTTGCACTGTGTTTGGCAATGGGAGCGCAATAGTGACTTTCCTTACCAGAAAACAACTCTTGCGCGTAGGACCAAAAACTGCATGTGATTCAACTCCATTTAGAAGTTTGAACCAAACGCTAGCTCGCCTTACAAGAAACACACTATGCTTCTGAGAAAGAGCACTGAGTTTCCTATGGGGTCCGCACAGTGAGCTTGCTCAGAACAAAAGAACTGTGCTTCCTATACACACGGGCCATATCTAGTTCAACTCTGCTTAGGAAACTGACAAGAACAGTACCTCCTCTTCAGTCCAATACACTGTACTTGCTGGGAACAAACTTGAATGCTATTTGTGCTGTGTATGGCAAAGGGAGCGCAATAGTGACTTTCCTTACCAGAAAACAACTCTTGCTCCTATGACCAAAAACTGCATGTGATTCAACTCCATTTACGGGTGGGAAACAAACGCTAGCTCACCTTACAAGAAACACACTCTGCTTTTGAGAAAAGAGCACTCTTCTACTCTACTGTGTTTCCTATGGGGGCCAGAACAGTGAGCTTGCTCAGAACAAAAGAACTGTGCTTCCTACACAAACGGGCCATATCTAGTTCATCTCTGCTTAGGAAACTGACAAGAACAGTAGCTCCTCTGCAGTCCAATAGACTGTACTTGCTGGGAACAGACGAGAGTGTTATTTGTACTGTGTGTGGCAATGGGAGCACAATAGTGACTCTTCTTACCAGAAAACAACTCCCGCTCGTAGGACCAAAAACTGCATTTGATTCAACTCCATTTAGGACTGGGAAACAAACGCTAGCTCGCCATGCAAGAAACACACTCTGATTTTGAGAAAAGAGCACTCTTCTACTCTACTGTGTTTCCTATGGAGTTCGAAGAGTGAGCTTGCTCAGAACAAGAGAACTGTGCTTCCTACACACGGTCCATATCTAGTTCAACTCTGCTTAGGAAACTGACAAGAACAGTAGCTCCTCTTCAGTCCAGTACACTGTACTTACTGAGAACAGACGCGAGTGCTATTTGCACTGTGTACGCCACTGGGAGCACAATAGTGACTCTTTTTACCAGAAAACAACTCTTGTTCTTAGGACCAGAAACTGCATTTGATTCAATCCACTAAGGACAGGGAAACAAACGCTCGCTCGTCTTTCAAGAAACAAGCTCTGTTTTGAGAATAGGGCACACATCTACTCTACTGTGTTTTCTATGGGGTCCAAACAGTGAGCTTGCTCAGAACAAAAGAACCGTGCTTCCTACACACATGAGCCATATCTAGTTCAACTCTGCTTTGGAAACTGACAAGAACAGTAGCTCCTCTTCAGACCAATACACTGTACTTGCTGGAAACAGACGCGAGTGCTATTTGTACTGCGTATGGCAATGGGAGTGCAATAGTGACTCTTCTTACCAGAAAACATCTCTTGTTTGTAGGACCAGAACCTGCATGTGATTCAACTCCATTTAGGACTGGGAAACAAATGCTAGATCACCTTACAAGAAACACACTCTGCTTTTGAGGAAAGAGCACTTTTCTACTCTACTGTGTTTCCTATAGGGCCAGAACAGTGAGCTTGCTGAGTACAAAGAACTGTGCTTCCTACACATGTGGGCCATATCTAGTTCAACTCTGCTTAGGAACCTGACAAGAACAGTAGATCCTCTTCAGTCCAATACACTGTACATGCTGAGTACAGACGCCAGTGCTATTTGCCCTGTGTATGACAATGGGAGCGCAATAGCGACTCTTCTTACCAGAAAACAACTCTAGCTCATAGGAACGGAAACTGCATGTGTATTTCAACTCCATTTAGGACTGGGAAACAAATGCTAGCTCGCCTTACAAGAAACATACTCTGCTTTTGAGAAAAGTGCACTCTTCTACTCTACTGTATTTCCTATGGGGTTAAAACAGTGAGCTTGCTCAGAACAAAAGAAATGTGCTTTGTACACACACGAGCCATATCTAGTTAATCTCTGCTTAGGAAACTGACAAGAACAGTAGCTCCTCTGCAGTCCCATAGACTGTACTTGCTGGGAACAGACGCGAGTGCTATTTGTACTGTGTGTGGCAATGGGAGCACAATAGTGACTCTTCTTACCAGAAAACAACTCCTGCTCGTAGGACCAAGTACTGCATTTGATTCAACTCCATTTAGGACTGGGAAACAAATGCTAGCTCGCCTTACAAGAAACACACTCTGATTTTGAGAAAAGAGCACTCTTCTACTCTACTGTGTTTCCTATGGAGTTCGAAGAGTGAGCTTGCTCAGAACAAAAGAACTGTGCTTCCTACACACGGTCCATATCTAGTTCAACTCTGCTTAGGAAACTGACAAGAACAGTATCTCCTCTTCAGTCCAATACACTGTACTTACTGAGAACAGACGCGAGTGCTATTTGCACTGTGTACGGCACTGGGAGCACAATAGTGACTCTTCTTACCAGAAAACAACTCTTGCTCTTAGGACCAGAAACTGCATTTGATTCAATCCACTAAGGACTGGAAACAAACGCTCGCTCGCCTTACAAGAAACACGCTCTGCTTTTGAGAATAGGGCACACATCTACTCTATTGTATATTCTATGGGGTCCAAACAGTGAGCTTGCTCAGAAAAAAAGAACCCTGCTTCCTGCACACACGGGCCATATCTAGTTCAACTCTGCTTTGGAACCTAACAAGAACAGTAGATCCTCTTCAGTCCAATACACTGTACATGCTGGGAAGAAAAACCAGTGCTCTTTGCCCTGTTTATGACAATGGGAGCACAATAGTGACTCTTCTTACCAGAAGAAACTCTTGCTCGTAGGACCACAAACTGCAGGTGATTCAACTCAATTTAGGACTGGGAAACAAACGCTAGCTTGCCTTACAAGAAACACACTCTGCTTTTGAGAATAGAGCACTCTTCTACTTTTCAGTGTTTCCTATAGGGCGAGAACAGTGAGCCTGCTCAGAACAAAAGAACTGTGCTTCCTACACACACGGGCCATATCTAGTTCAACTCTGCTTAGGAAACTGACGAGAACAGTAGATCTTCTTCAGTCCAATACACTGTACATGCTGGGAACAGACGCCAGTGCTATTTACCCTGTGTATGACAATGGGAGCGCAATAGTGACTCTTTCTACCAGAAAAAACTCTTGCTCGTAGGACCAAAAACTGCATGTGATTTAACTCCATTTCGGACTGGGAAACAAAGGCTAGCTTGCCTTACAAGAAACACAGTCTGCTTTTGAGAAAAGAGCACTCTTCTACTCTACTGTGTTTCCTATAGGGCGAGAACAGTGAGCTTGCTCAGAACAAAAGAACTGTGCTTCCTACACACACGGTCCATATCTAGTTCAACTCTGCTTAGGAAACTGATGAGAACAGTAGCTCCTCTTCAGTCCAATACACTGTACTTGCTGGGAACAGACGCCAGTGCTATTTGCCCTGTATATGACAATGGGAGCGCAATAGTGACTCTTCTTACCAGAAAACAACTCTAGCTCATAGGACCAGAATCTGCATGTGACTCAACTCCATTTAGGATTGGGAAACAAACGCTAGCTCGTCTTACAAGAAACACACTCTGCTTTTGAGAATAGGGCACACATCTACTCTACTGTGTTGCCTATGGGGTCCAAACAGTCTGCTTGCTCAGAACAAAAAAACTGTGCATCCTACACACACGGGCCATATCTAGTTCAACTCTGCTTAGGAAACTGACAAGAACAGTAGCTCCTCTTCAGTCCAATACACTGTACTTACTGGGAACAGACGCGAGTGCTATTTGCACTGTGTACGGCAATTGGAGCACAATAGTGACTCTTCTTACCAGAAAACAACTCTTGCTCATAGGACTAGAAACTGCATGTGATTCAACTCCATTTATTATTGTGAAACAAACGCTAGCTCGCCTTACAAAAACACACTCTGCTTTTGAGAAAAGAGCACTCTTCTACTCTACTGTGTTTCCTATGGGGTCCAAACAGTGAGCTTGCTCAGAACAAAAGAACTGTGCTTCCTATACACACGGGCCATATCTAGTTCAACTCTGCTTAGGAAGCTGACAAGAACAGTTGCTCCTCTTCAGTCCAATACACTGTACTTGATTGGAACAGACGCAAGTGCTATTTGTACTGTGTATGGCAATAGGAGTGCAATAGTGACTCTTCTTACCAAAAAATAACTCTACTCGTAGGACCAGAAACTGCATGTGATTCAAATTCATTTAGGACTGGGAAACAAAAGCTAGCTCGCCTTACAAGAAACACACTCTGCTTTTGAGAAAAGAGCACTCTTCTTCTCTACTATGTGTCCTATGGTTTCCGAACAGTGAGCTTGCTCAGAACAAAAGAAGTGTGCTTCCTACGCACACGGGTCATATCTAGTTAAACTCTGCTTAGGAAACTGACAAGAACAGTTGCTCTTCTTCAGTCCAATCCACTGTACTTGCTGGGAACAGATGCGAGTGCTATTTGCACTGTGTTTGGCAATGGGAGCGCAATAGTGACTTTCCTTACCAGAAAACAACTCTTGCGCGTAGGACCAAAAACTGCATGTGATTCAACTCCATTTAGAAGTGGGAAGCAAACGCTAGCTCGCCTTACAAGAAACACACTATGCTTTTGAGAAAGAGCTCTGAGTTTCCTATGGGGTCCGCACAGTGAGCTTGCTCAGAACAAAAGAACTGTGCTTCCTATACACACGGGCCATATCTAGTTCAACTCTGCTTAGGAAACTGACAAGAACAGTACCTCCTCTTCAGTCCAATACACTGTACTTGCTGGGAACAAACGTGAATGCTATTTGTGCTGTGTATGGCAAAGGGAGCGCAATAGTGACTTTCCTTACCAGAAAACAACTCTTGCTCCTATGACCAAAAACTGCATGTGATTCAACTCCATTTACGGGTGGGAAACAAATGCCAACTCACCTTACAAGAAACACACTCTGCTTTTGAGAAAAGAGCACTTTTCTACTTACTGTGTTTCCTATGGTGTCCAAACAGTGAGGTTCCTAGAACAAAAGAACTGTGCTTCCTACACATACGGGCCATATCTATTTCAACTCTGCTTAGGAAACTGACAAGAACAGTAGCTCCTCTTCAGTCCAATACACTGTACTTGCTGGGAACAGAATCGAGTGCTATTTGCACTGTGTATGGCAATGGGAGCACAATAGTGACTCTTCTTACCAGAAAACAACTCTTGCTCGTAGAACCAAAAACTGCATGTCATTCAACTCCTTTTAGGACTGGGAAACAAACATTAGCTTGCCTTACAAGAAACACACTCTGCTTTTTAGAAAAGAGCACTCTTCTACTCCACTGTGTTTCCTATGGTGTCCGAACAGTGAGCTTGCTCAGAACAAAAGAACTGTGCTTCGTACACACACGGGCCATATCTAGTTCAACTCTGCTTAGGAAAATGACAAGAACAGTAGCTCCTCTTCAGTCCAATACACTGTACTTGCTGGGAACAGACGCGAGTGCTATTTGCACTGTGTATGGCAATGGGAGCACAATAGTGACTCTTCCTACCAGAAAATATCTCTTGCTCGTAGGAACAGAAACTGCATGTGATTCAACGCCATTTAGGACTTGCAAACAACCACTAGCTCGCCTTACAAGGAACACACTCTGCTTTTGAGAAAAGAGCACTCTGCTACTCTACTGTGTTTCCTATAGGACCAGAACAGTGAGCTTGCTCAGAACAAAAGAACTGTGCTTCCTACCCACACGGGCCATAATTACTTCAACTCTGCTTACGAAACTGACAAGAACAGTAGATCCTCTTCAGTCCAATACACTGTACATGCTGGGTACAGATGCCAGTGGTATTTGCACTTTGTATGGCAATGGGAGCACAATAGTGACTCTTCTTACCAGAAAACAACTCTTGCTCATAGGACCAGAAACTGCATGTGATTCAACTCCATTTAGGACTGGGAAACAAACGCTAGCTCGCCTTACAAGAAACACACTCTGCTTTTGAGGAAAGAGCACTCTTCTACTCTACTGTGTTTCCTATAGGGCCAGAACAGTGAGCTTGCTGAGTACAAAAGAACTGTGCTTCCTACACACATGGGCCATATCTAGTTCAACTCTGCTTAGGAACCTGACAAGAACAGTAGATCCTCTTCAGTCCAATACACTGTACATGCTGGGAACAGAGGCCAGTGCTATTTACCCTGAGTATGACAATGGGAGCGCAATAGTGACTCTTATTACCAGAAAAAACTCTTGCTCCTAGGACCAGAAACTGCATGTAATTCAACTCCATTTAGGATTGGGAAACAAACGCTAGCTCGCCTTACAAGAAACACACTCTGCTTTTGAGAAAAGAGCACTCTTCTACTCAACTGTGTTTCCTATGGTGTCCAAACAGTGAGCTTGCTCAGAACAAAAGAACTGTGCTTCCTACACACACGGGCAATATCTAGTTCAACTCTGCTTAGGAAACTGACAAGAACAGTAGCTCCTCTTCAGTCCAATACACTGTACTTGCTGGGAACAGACGCGAGTGCTATTTGCACTATGTATGGCAATGGGAGCCCAATAGTGACTCCTATTACCAGAAAACTACTCTTGCTCATAGGACCAAAAACTGCATGTGACTCAACTCCATTTAGGACTGGGAAACAAACGCTAGCTCGCCTTACAAGAAACACATTCTGCTTTCGAGAAAAGAGCACTCTTCTACTCTACTGTGTTTCCTATAGGGCCAGAACAGTGAGCTTGCTCAGAACAAATTACTGTGCTTCCTACAAACACGGGCCATATCTTGTTCAATTCTGCTTAGGAAACTGACAAGAACATTAGAACCTCTTCAGTCCAATACACTGTACATGTTGGCAACAGAAGCCAGTGCTATTTGCCCTGTGTGTGAAAATGGGAGCGCAATAGTGACTCTTCTTACCAGAAAACAACTCTTGCTCAAATGACCAGAAACTGCATGTGATTCAACTCCATTTAGGACTGGGAAACAAACGATAGCTCGCCTTACAAGAAACACACTCTGCTTTTGAGAAAAGAGCACTCTTCTAATCTACTGTGTTTCCATTGTTGTCCGAACTGTGAGCTTGCTCAAAACAAAAGAAGTGTGCTTCCTACACACACGGGCCCTATCTAGTTCAACTCTGCTTAGGAAAGTGACAAGAACAGTAGCTCCTCTTCAGTCCAATACACTGTACTTGCTGGGAACAGACGCGAGTACTATTTGCACTGTGTATGGCAATGGGAGCGCAATAGTGACTCTTCTTACCAAAAAACTACTTTACTAGTAGGACCGGAAACTGCATGTGATTCAACTTCATTTACGACTGGGAAACAAAAGCTAGCTCGCCGTACAAGAAACACACTCTGCTTTTGAGAAAAGAGTACTCTTCTACTCTACTGTGTTTCCTATGGGGTCCGAACAGTGAGCTAGTTCAGAACAAATGAACTGTGCTTTCTACACACACGGGTCATATCTAGTTCAACTCTGCTTAGGAAACTGACGAGAACAATAGCTCCTCTTCAGTCCAATACACTGTACTTGCTGGGAACAGATGCGTGTGCTCTTTGCACTTTGTATGTCAATGGGAGCACAATAGTGACTTTCCTTACCAGAAAACAACTTATGCTCGTAGGACCAAAAACTGCATGTGATTCAACTCCATTTAGGACTGGGAAACAAACGCTAGCTCACCTTACAAGAAACACACTCTGCTTTTGAGAAAAGAGCACTCTTCTACTCTACTGTGTTTCCAAAAGGGCCAGTACAGTGAGCTAGCTCAGAACAAAAGAACTGTGCTTCCTACACAAACGGCCATATCCAGTTCAATTCTGCTTAGGAATCTGACAAGAAAAGTAGATCCTCTTCAGTCCAATACACTGTACTTGCTGGGAAAAGACGTGAGTGCTATTTGTGCTGTGTATGGCAGAGGGAGCACAATAGTGACTTTCCTTACCAGAAAACAACTCTTGCTCGTATGACCAAAAGCTGCATGTGATTCAACTCCATTTAGGTGTGAGAAACAAACGCTAGCTCACCTTACAAGAAACACACTCTGCTTTTGAGAAAAGAGCACTCTTCTACTCTACTGTGTTTCCTATAGGGCCAGAACAGTGAGCTTGCTCAGAACAAAAGAAATGTGCTTCCTACACACATGGCCGTATCTAGTTCAATTCTGCTTAGGAAACAGACAAGAACAGTAGATCCTATTTAGTCCAATACACTGTACTAGCTGGGAACAGACGCCAGTGCTATTTGCCCTGTGTATGACAATGGGAGGGCAATAGTGACTCTTCTTACCAGAAAACAACTCTTGCTTGTAGGACCAGAAACTGTATGTGATTCAACTCCATTTAGTACTGGAAAACAAATGCCAGCTCGCCTTACAAGAAACACACTCTGCTTTTGAGAAAAGAGCACTTTTCTACTCTACTGTGTTTCCTATGGGGTCCAATCAGTGAGGTTTCTCAGAACAAAAGAACTGTGCTTCCTACACACACGGTCCATATCTAGTTCAACTCTGATTAGGAAACTGACAAGAACAGTAGCTCCTCTTCAGTCCAATACACTGTACTTGCTGGGAACAGAATCGAGTGCTATTTGCACTGTGTATGGCAATGGGAGCACAATAGTGACTCTTCTTACCAGAAAACAACTCTGGCTCGTAGAACCAAAAACTGCATGTCATTCAACTCCTTTTAGGACTGGGAAACAAACATTAGCTCGCCTTACAAGAAACAAAATCTGCTTTTGAGAAAAGAGCACTCTTCTACTCTACTGTGTTTCCTATGGTGTCCGAACAGTAGGCTTGCTCAGAACAAAAGAACTGTGCTTCCTACACACACGGGCCATATCTAGTTCAACTCTGCTTAGGAAAATGACAAGAACAGTAGCTCCTCTTCAGTCCAATACACTGTACTTGCTGGGAACAGACGCGAGTGCTATTTGCACTGTGTATGGCAATGGGAGCACAATAGTGACTCTTCTTACCAGAAAACATCTCTTGCTCGTAGGAACCGAAAATGCATGTGATTCAACGCCATTTAGGACTTGGAAACAACCACTAGCTCGCCTTACAAGAAACACACTCTGATTTTGAGAAAGAGCACTGAGTTTCCTATGGGGTCCGCACAGTGAGCTTGCTCAGAACAAAAGAACTGTGCTTCCTATACACACGGGCCATATCTAGTTCAATTCTGCTTACGAAACTGACAAGAACAGTAGCTCCTCTTCAGTCCAATACACTGTACATGCTCGGAACAGACGCCAGTGCTTTTGCCATGTGTATGACAATGCGAGCACAATAGTGACTCTGTTACCAGAAAACAACTCTTGCTCGTAGGACCAAAAACTGCATGTGACTCAACTCCTTTTAGGACTGGGAAACAAACGCTAGCTTGCCTTACAAGAAACACACTCTGCTTTTGAGGAAAGAGCACTCTTCTACTCTACTGTGTTTCCTATAGGGCCAGAACAGTGAGCTTCCTCAGAACAAAGAACTGTGCTTCCTACACACACGGGCCATATCTAGTTCAACTCTGCTTAGGAAACTGAAAAGAACAGTAGATCCTCTTCAGTCAAATATGCTGTACTTGCTGGGAACAGACGTCAGTGCTATTTGCAGTGTGTATGGCAATGGGAGCGCAATAGTGACTCTTCTTACCAGAAAAAGCTCTTGCATGTAGGACCAGAAACTGCATGGGATTCAACTCCATTTCTGACTGGGAAACAAACTCTAGCTTGCCTTTCAAGAAACACACTCTGCTTTTGATAAAAGGGCACTCTTCTACTCTAAGGTGTTTCCTATGGGGTCCAAAGAGTCAGCTTGCTCAGAACAAAAGAACTGTGCTTCCTACACACACGGCCATATCTAGTTCAATTCTGCTTAGGAACCTGACAAGAACAGTAGATCCTCTTCAGTCCAATACACTGTACATGCTGGGAACTGACGCCATTGATATTTGCCCTGTGTATAACAATGGGAGCGCAATAGTGACTCTTTTTACCAGAAAACATCTCTTGCTCGTAGTACCAGAAACTGCATGTGATTCAACTCCATATAAGATTGGGAAAAAACGCTAGCTCGCCTTACAAGAAACACACTCTGCTTTTGAGAAAAGAGCACTCTTCTACTCTACTGTGTTTCCTATGGTGTCCGAACAGTGAGCTTGCTCAGTACAAAAGAACTGTCCTTTCAACACACACGGGCCATATCTAGTTCAACTCTGCTTAGGAAACTGACAAGAACAGTAGCTCCTCTTCAGTCTAATACACTGAACTTGCTGAGAACAGACACGAGTGCTATTTGTACTGTGTATGACAATGGGAGCGCAATAGTGAATCTTCTTACCAGAAAACAACTCTTGCTCGTAGAACCAAAAACTGCATGTCATTCAACTCCTTTTAGGAATGGGAAACAAACATTAGCTCGCCTTACAAGAAACACACTCTGCTTTTGAGAAATGAGCACGCTTCTACTCTACTGTGTTTCCTATGGTGTCCGAACAGTGAGCTTGCTCAGAACAAAAGAACTGTGCTTCCTACACACACGGGCTATATCTAGTTCAACTCTGCTTAGGAAAATGACAAGTCCAATACACTGTACTTGCTGGGAACAGACTCGAGTGCTATTTGCACTGTGTATGGCAAAGGGAGTGCAATAGTGACTCTTCTTACCAAAAACAACTCTACTAGTAGGACCAGAAACTGCTTGTGATTCAACTTCATTTACGACTGGGAAACAAAAGCTAGCTCGCCATACAAGAAACACACTCTGCTTTTCAGAAAAGAGTACTCTTCTACTCTACTGTGTTTTCTATGTGGTCCGAACAGTGAGCTTGCTCAGAACAAATGAACTGTGCTTCCTACACACACGGGCCATATCTAGTTCAAGTCTGCTTAGGAAACTGACAAGAACAGTAGCTCCTCTTCAATCCAATACACTGTACTTGCTGGGAGCAGATGCGAGTGCTATTTGCACTGTGTATGGCAAAGGGAGCGCAATAGTGACTCTTCTTACCAGAAAACAACTCTTGCTCTTAGGACCAGAAACTGCATGTGATTCAACTCCATTTAGGACTGGGAAGCAAACGCTAGGTCGCCTTTCAAGAAACACAATCTAATTTTGAGAAAAGAGCACTCTTCTACTCTACTGTGTTTCCTATGAGGTCCAAACAGTGAGCTTGCTCAGAACAAATGAACTGTGCTTCCTACACACACGGGCCATATCTAGTTCAAGTCTGCTTAGGAAACTGACAAGAACAGTAGCTCCTCTTCAGACCAATACACTGTACTTGATGGAAACAGACGCGAGTGTTATTTGTACTATGTATGGCAATGGGAGCGCAATAGTGACTCTTCTTACCAGAAAACAACTCTTGCTCGTAGGACCAGAAACTGCATGGGATTCAACTCCATTTCTGACTGGGAAGCAAATACTAGCTCGCCTTTCAAGAAACACAATCTAATTTTGAGAAAAGAGCACTCATCTACTCTACTGTGTTTCCTAAGGTGTCCGCACAGTGTGCTTTCTCAGAACAAAAGAACTGTGCTTCCTACACACACGGGCCATATCTAGTTCAACTCCTTATAGGAAAATGACAAGAACAGTAGCTCCTCTTCAGTCCAATACACTGTACTTGCTGGGAACAGACGCCAGTGCTATTTGCCCTGTGTATGACAATGGGAGGGCAATAGTGACTCTTCTTACCAGAAAACAACTCTTGCTCGTAGGACCAGAGACTGCATGTGACTCAACTCCATTTAGGACTGGGAAAGAAACGCTAGCTGGCCTTACATGAAACACACTCTGCTTTTGAGAAAAGAGCACTCTTCTACTCTACTGTGTTTCCTATAGGACCAGAACAGTGAACTTGCTCAGAACAAAAGAACTGTGCTTCCCACACACAGGGGACATATCTAGTTCAACTCTGCTTAGGAAACTGACAAGAACAGTAGCTCCTCTTCAGTCCAATACTCTGTACATGCAGGGAACAGACGCCAGTGCTATTTGCACTGTGTATGGCAATGGGAGCGCAATAGTGACTTTCCTTACCAGAAAACTACTCTTGCTGGTAGGACCAAAAACTGCATGTGATTCAACTCCATTTAGGACTGGGAAACAAACACTAGCTCGCCTTAGAAGAAACACACTCTGCTTTTGAGAAAAGAGCACTCTTCTACTCTACTGTGTTTCCTATAGGGCCAGAACAGTGAGCTTGCTCAGAACAAAAGAACTGTGCTTCCTACACACACGGGCCATAAATCTAGTTCAATTCTGCTTAGGAAACTGACAAGAACAGTAGCTCCTCTTCAGTTGAATACACTGTACTTGCTGGAAACAGACGAGAGAGCTATTTGCACTGTGTATGGCAAAGAGAGCGCAATAGTTACTTTCCTTACCAGAAAACAACTCTTGCTGGTAGGACGAAAAACTGCATGTGATTCAACTCCATTTAGGACTGGGAAACAAACACTAGCTCGCCTTACAAGAAACACACTCTGCTTTTGAGAAAAGAGCACTCTTCTACTCTACTGTTTTTCCTGTAGGGCCAGAACAGTGAGCTTGCTCAGAACAAAAGAACTGTGCTTCCTACACACACGGGCCATATCTAGTTCAATTCTGCTTAGGAAACTGACAAGAACTGTAGAACCTTTTCAGTCCAATACACTGTACACGCTGGGAACAGACGCCAGTGCTATTTGCCCTGTGTATGACATGGGAGCACAATACTGACTCTTCTTACCAGAAAACAACTCTTGCTCGTAGGACCAGAGACTGCATGTGACTCAATTCCATTTAAGACTGGGAAAGAAACGCTAGCTGGCCTTACAAGAAACACACTCTGCTTTTGAGAAAAGAGTACTCTTCTACTCTACTGTGTTTCCTATAGGGCCAGAACAGTGAACTTGCTCAGAACAAAAGAACTGTGCTCCTACACACAGGGGCCATATCTAGGTCAACTCTGCTTAGGAAACTGACAAGAACAGTAGCTCCTCTTCAGTCCAATACTCTGTACATGCAGGGAACAGACGCGAGAGCTATTTGCACTGAGTATGGCAATGGTAGCGCAATAGTGACTATTCTTAAAAGAAAAAAACTCTTGCTCGTAGGATCAGAAACTGCACGGGATTCAATTCCATTTCTGACTGGGAAACAAACGCTAGCTCGCCTTTCAATAAACACACTCTGCTTTTGAGAAAAGAGCACTCTACTACTCTACTGTGTTTCCTATGGGGTCCAAACAGTGAGCTTGCTCAGAACAAAAGAACTGTTCTTTCTACACACATGGCCATATCTAGTTCAATTCTCCGTAGGAACCTGACAAGAACAGTAGATCCTCTTCAGTCCACTACACTGTACTTGCTGGGAACCAATGCCAGTGCTATTTGCCCTGTGTATGACAATGGGAGCGCAATAGTGACTCTTATTACCAGAAAACAAATCTTGCTCGTAGGACCAGAAACTGCATGTGATTCAACTCCATTTAGGGTTGCGAAACAAACGCTAGCTCGCCTTACAAGTAACACACTCTGCTTTTGAGAAAAGAGCACTCTTCTACTCTACTGTGTTTCCTATGGTGTCCGAGCAGTGAGCTTGCTCAGACCAAAAGAACTGTGCTTCATACACACACGGGCCATATCTCGTTCAACTCTGCTTAGGAACCTGACAAGAACAGTAGATCCTCTTGAGTCCAATACTCTGTACATGCTGGGAACAAATGCCAGTGCTATTTGCCCTGTGTATGACAATGGGAGCACAATAGTGACTCTTCTTACCAAAAAATAACTCTACTCGTAGGACCAGAAACTGCATGTGATTCAAATTCATTTAGGACTGGGAATCAAAAGCTAGCTCGCCTTACAAGAAACACACTCTGCTTTTGAGAAAAGAGCACTCTTCTTCTCTACTATATGTCCTATGGGTTCCGAACAGTGAGCTTGCTCAGAACAAAAGAACTGTGCTTCCTCCACACACGGGCCATATCTAGTTCAACTCTGCTTAGGAAACTAAAAAGAACAGTAGATCCTCTTCAGTCCAATACGCTGTAGATGCTGGGTACAGACGACAGTGCTATTTGCACTGTGTATGGCAATGGGAGCGCAATAGTGACTTTCCTTACCAGAAAACAACACTTGCTCGTAGGACCAAAAACTGCATGTGATTCAACTCCATTTAGGACTGGGAAACAAATGCTAGCTCGCCTTACAAGAAACACACTCTGCTTTTGAGAAAAGAGCACTCTTCTACTCTACTGTGTTTTCTATAGGGCCAGAAAGTGAGCTTGCTCAAAACATAAGAACTGTGCTTTCTATACACAAGGGCCATATCAGTTCAACTCTGCTTAGGAAATTGACAAGAACAGTAGCTCCTCTTCAGTCCAATACACAGTACTTGATTGGAACAGACGCAAGTGGTATTTGCACTGTGTATGGCAATGGGAGCTCAATAGTGACTCTTCTTACCAAAAAACAACTCTACTCGTAGGACCAGAAACTGCATGTGATTCAACTTCATTTACGACTGGGAAACAAAAGCTAGCTCGCCTTACAAGAAACACACTCTTCTTTTGAGAAAAGAGTACTCTTCTACTCTACTGTGTTTCCTATGGGGTCCGAACAGTGAGCTTGCTCAGAACAAATGAACTGTGCTTCCTACACACACGGGTCATATCTAGTTCAACTCTCCTTAGGAAACTGACAAAAACAGTAGCTCCTCTTCATTCAAATACACTGTACTTGCTGGAAACAGATGCCAGTGCTATTTGTACTGTGTATGGCAATGGGAGCGCAATAGTGACTCTTCTTACCAGAAAAAAACTCTTGCTCGTAGGACTAGAAACTGCATGTGATTCAACTCCATTTGATTGGGAAACAAACGCCAGCTCGCCTTACAAGAAACACACTCTGCTTTTGAGAATAGAGCACTCTTCTACTCTACTGTGTTTCCTGTAGGGCGAGAACAGTGAGCTTGCCCAGAACAAAAGAACTGTGCTTCCTACACACACGGGCCATATCTAGTTCAACTCTGCTTAGGAAACTCACAAGAACAGTAGTTCCTCATCAGTCCAATACACTGTACTTGCTGGGAACAGACGCGAGTCCTATTTGCACTGTGTATGGCAAAGGGAGCGCAATAGTGACTCTTCTTACCAGAAAACAACTCTAGCTATTAGGACCAGAAACTGCATGTGTATTTCAACTCCATTTAGGACTGGGAAACAAACGCTAGCTCGCCTTACAAAAAACACACTCTGCTTTTGAGAAAAGTGCACTCTTCTACTCTACTGTGTTTCCTATGGGGTTCCAACAGTGAGCTTGCTCAGAAAAAAAGAACTGTGCTTCCTACACACACGGGTCATATCTAGTTCAACTCTGCTTAGGAAACTGACAAGAACAGTAGCTCCTTTTCAGTCTAATACACTGTACCTGCTTTGAACAGACGCGAATGCTATTTGCACTGTGTACAGGAAATGGAGCGCAATAGTGACTCTTATTACCAGAAAACAACTCTAGCTCATAGGACCAGAAACTGCATGTTTATTTCAACTCCATTTAGGACTGGGAAACAAACGCTAGCTCGCCTTACAAGAAACACACTCTGCTTTTGAGAAAAGTGCACTCTTCTACTCTACTGTGTTTCCTATGGGGTTCAAACAGTGAGCTTGCTCAGAACAAAAGAACTGTTCTTAGTACACACACGGGTCATATCTGGTTCATCTCTACTTAGGAAACTGACAAGAACAGTAGCTCCTCTGCAGTCCAATACACTGTATTTGCTGGGAACAGACGCGAGTGCTATTTGTACTGTGTATGGCAATGGGAGCACAATAGTGACTCTTCTTACCAGAAAACAACTCTTGCTTGTAGGACCAAAAACTGCTTTTGATTCAACTCCATTTAGGACTGGGAAACAAACGCTAGCTTGCCTTACAAGAAACACGCTCTGCTTTTGATAAAAGAGCACGCTTCTACTTTACTGTGTTTTCTATAGGGTCTGAACAGTGAGCTTGCTGAGAACAAAGGAACTGTGATTCCTACACACACGGTCCATATCTAGTTCAACTCTGCTTAGGAAACTGATGAGAACAGTAGCTCCTGTTCAGTCCAATACACTGTACTTACTGGGAACAGACACAAGTGCTATTTGCACTGTGTACAGCAATGGGAGCACAATAGTGACTCTTCTTACCAGGAAACAACTCTTGCTCTTAGGACCAGAAACTGCATTTGATTCAATCTATTTAGGACTGGGAAACAAACGTTTGCTTGCCTTACAAGAAACACGTTCTGCTTTTAAGAATAGGGCACACAGCTACTCTACTGTGTTTCCTATGGGGTTCCAACAGTGAGCTTGCTCTGAACAAAAGAACTGTGCTTCCTACACACACGGGTCATATCCAGTTCAATTCTGCTTAGGAAATTGACAAGAACTGTATCTCTTCTTCAGTCCAATACACTGTACTTGCTGGGAACAGATGCGAGTGCTATTTGCACTGTGTTTGGCAAAGGGAGCGCAATAGTGACTTTCCTTACCAGAAAACAACTCTTGCGCGTAGGACCAAAAACTGCATGTGATTCAACTCCATTTAGGACTGGGAAACAAACGCTAGCTCACCTTACAAGAAACACACTCTGCTTTTGAGAAAAGAGCACTCTTCTACTCTACTGTGTTTCCTATGGGGTCTGAACAGTGAGCTTGCTCAGAACAAAAGAACTGTGCTTCCTATACACACGGGCCATATCTAGTTCAACTCTGATTAGGAAACTGACAAGAAGTGTAGCTCCTCTTCATTCCAATACTCTGTAATTGATTGGAACAGACGCAAGTGTTATTTGTACTGTGTATGGCAATGGGAGCGCAATAGTGACTCTTCTTACCAAAAATTAACTCTACTCGTAGGACCGGAATCTGCATGTGATTCAAACTCATTTAGGACTGGGAAACAAAAGCTAGCTGGCATTACAAGAAACACACTCTGCTTTTGAGAAAAGAGCACTCTTCTTCTCTACTATGTTTCCTATGGGTTCCGAGCAGTGAGCTTGCTCAGAACAAAAGAACTGTGCTTCCTACGCACACGGGCCATATCTAGTTCAACTCTGCTAGGAAACTGAAAAGAACAGTATCTAATCTTCAGTCCAATACACTGTACTTGATTGGAACAGACGCGAGTGCTATTTGCACTGTGTATGGCAATGGGAGCGCAATAGTGACACTTCTTACCAGAAAACAACTCTTGCTCTTAGGACCAGAAACTGCATGTGATTCAACTCCATTTTGGACTGGGAAGCAAACGCTAGGTCGCCTTACACTAAACACACTCGGCATTTGAAAAAAGAGCACTCTTCTACTCTACTGTGTTTCCTATGGGGTCTGAACAGTGAGCTTGCTCAGAACAAAAGAACTGTGCTTCCTACACACACGGGCCATATCTAGTTCAACTATGCTTAGGAAACTGATGAGAACAGTAGCTCCTCTTCACTCCAATACACTGTACTTACTGGAAACAGACGCGAGTGCTATTTGCACTGTGTACAGCAATTGGAGCACAATAGTGACTCTTCTTACCAGAAAACACCTCTTGCTCTTAGGACCAGAAACTGCATTTGATTCAATCCACTTGGGACTGGGAAACAAACGCTAGCTCGCCTTACAAGAAACAAGCTCTGCTTTTGAGAATAGGGCACACTTCTACTCTACTGTGTTTCCTATGGGGTCCAAACAGTGAGCTTGCTCAGAACAAAAGAAGTGTGCTTCCTACACACACGGGCCATATCTAGTTCAATTCTGCTTAGGAAACTGACAAGAACAGTAGATCCTCTTCAGTCCAATACACTGTACTTGCTGGGAACAGACGCCAGTGGTATTTGCACTGTGTATGAAAATGGGAGCCCAATAGTGACTTTTTTTTTTTTGGTTTTTCAAGACAGGTTTTCTCTGTGTAGCTTTGCGCCTTTCCTGGGACTCACTTGGTAGCCCAGGTTGACCTCGAACTCACAGAGATCTACCTGGCCCTGCCTCCCAAGTGCTGGGATTAAAGGCTTGCGCCACCACCGCCCAGCTCAATAGTGACTTTTATTACCAGAAAAAACTCTTGCTTGTAAGACCAGAAACTGCATGTGATTCAAATCCATTTAGGATTGGGAAGCAAACACTAGCTCGCATTACAAGAAACACACTCGGATTTTGAGAAAAGAGCACTTTTCTACTCTACTGTGTTTCCTATGTGGTCACAACAGTGAGCTTACTCAGAACAAAAGAACTGTGCTTCCTATACACACAGGCCACATCTAGTTCAACTCTGCTTAGGAAACTGACAAAAACAGTAGCTCCTCTTCAGTCCAATACACTGTACTTGATTGGAACAGTCGCAAGTGCTATTTGTACTGTGTATGGCAATGGGAGCGCAATAGTGACTCTTCTTACCAAAATATAAGTCTACTCGTAGGACCAGAAACTGCATGTGATTCAAATTCGTTTAGGACTGGGAAACAAAAGCTAGCTCGCCTTACAAGAAACACACTCTGATTTGAGAAAGAGCACTCTTCTTCTCTACTATGTGTCCTATGGGTTCCGAACAGTGAGCTTGCTCAGAACAAAAGAACTGTGCTTCCTACGCACACGGGCCATATCTAGTTAAACTCTGATTAGGAAACTGACAATAACAGTAGCTCCTCTTCAGTCCAATACACTGTACTTGCTGGGAACAGATGCGAGTGCTATTTGCACTGTGTTTTGCAATGGGAGCGCAATAGTGACTTTCCTTACCAGAAAACAACTCTTGCTCGTAGTACCAAAAACTGCATGTGATTCAACTCCATTTAGGACTGGGAAACAAACACTAGCTCGCCTTACAAGAAACACACTCTGCTTTTGAGAAAATAGCAGTCTTCTACTCTACTTTGTTTCCTATAGGGCCAGTACAGTGAGCTTGCTCAGAAAAAAAGAACTGTGCTTCCTACACAAATGGCCATATCCATTTCAATTCTGCTTAGGAAACTGACAAGAACAGTAGCTCCTCTTCAGTCCAATACACTGTACTTGCTGGGAACAGATGCGAGTGCTATTTGCACTGTGTTTGGCAATGGGAGCGCAATAGTGACTTTCCTTACCAGAAAACAACTCTTGTGCGTAGGACCAAAAACTGCATGTGATTCAACTCCATTTAGGACTGGGAAACAAATGCTAGCTTGCCTTACAAGAAACACACTCTGCTTTTGAGAAAAGAGCACTCTTCTACACTACTGTGTTTCCTATAGGGCCAGAACAGTGAGCTTGCTCAGAACAAAAGAACTGTGCTTCCTACACACAAGGGCCATATCTAGTTCAACTCTGCTTAGGAAACTGATGAGAACAGTGGCTCCTCTTCAGTCCAATACACTGTACTTGCTGGGAACAGATGCGAGTGCTATTTGCACGGTGTACGGCAATGGGAGCACAATAGTGACTCTTCTTACCAGAAAAAAACTCTTGCTCTTAGGACCAGTAACTGCATGTGATTCAACTCCATTTAGGACTAGGAAAAAAACACTAGCTCGACTTACAAGAAACACACTCTGCTTTTGAGAAAAGAGCACTCTTCTACTCTACTATATTTCCTATGGGGTCCGAACAGTGAGCTTGCTCAGAACAAAAGAAATGTACTTCCTGCACACATCGCCATATCTAGTTCAATTCTGCTTAGGAAACTGACAAGAACAGTAGATCCTCTTCAGTGCAATACACTGTGCATGCTGGGAGAAGAAGCCAGTGCTATTTGCCCCGTGTATGAAAATGGGAGCACAATAGTGACTCTTCTTACCAGAAAACATCTCTTGCTCATAGGAACAGAAACTGCATGTGATTCAACTCCATTTAGGACTGGGAAACAAACACTAGCTCGCCTTGCAAGAAACACACTCTGCTTTTGAGAAAAGAGCACTCTTCTACTCTACTGTGTTTCCTATAGGGCCAAAACAGTGAGCTTGCTCAGAACAAAAGAACTGTGCTTCCTACACACACGGGCTATATCTAGTTCAACTCTGCATAGGAAACTGACAAGAACAGTAGATCCTGTTCAGTCCAATACACTGTACATTCTGGGAAAAGACGCCAGTGCTATTTGCCCTGTGTATGACAATGTGAGCGCAATAGTGACTCTTCTTACCAGAAAACAACTCTTGCTTGTAGGACCAGAAACTGCATGTGATTCAACTCCATTTAGGTCTGGGAAGCAAATGCTATCTCGCCTTACAAGAAACACACTCTGCTTTTGAGAAAAGAGCACTGAGTTTCCTATTGGGTCCGCACAGTGAGCTTGCTCAGAACAAAAGAGCTGTGCTTCCTATACACACGGGTCATATCTAGTTCAACTCTGCTTAGGAAACTGACAAGAACAGTAGCTCCTCTTCCATCCAATACTCTGTACTTGCTGGGAACAGACGTGAGTGCTATTTGTGCTGTGTATGGCAAGGGGAGCGCAATAGTGACCTTCCTTAACAGAAAACAACTCTTGCTCGTAGGACCAAAAACTGCATGTGATTAAACTCCTATTAGGGGTGGGAAACAAACGCTAGCTCACCTTACAAGAAACACACTCTGCTTTTGAGAAAAGAGCACTCTTCTACTCTACTGTGTTTCCTATGGGGTCCAAACAGTGAGCTTTCTCAGAACAAAAGAACTGTGCTTCCTAAACACACGGGCCATATCTAGTTCAACTCTGATTAGGAAACTGACAAAAATAGTATCTCCTCTTCAGTCCAATACACTGTACTTGCTGGGAACAGAATCGAGTGCTATTTGCACTATGTATGGCAATGGGAGTGCAATAATGATTTTCCTTACCAGAAAACAACTCTTGTTCGTACGTCCAGAAGCTGCATGTGATTCAACTCCATTTAGGACTGGAAAACAAACGCTAGCTCGCCTTACAAGAAACACACTCTGCTTTTGAGAAAAGAGCACTCTTCTACTCTACTGTGTTTTCTATAGGGCCAGAAAGTGAGCTTGCTCAAAACAAAAGAACTGTGCTTCCTACACACACGGGCCATATCTAGTTCAACTATGCTTAGGAAACTGATGAGAACAGTAGCTCCTCTTCACTCCAATACACTGTACTTACTGGAAACAGACGCGAGTGCTATTTGCACTGTGTACAGCAATTGGAGCACAATAGTGACTCTTCTTACCAGAAAACACCTCTTGCTCTTAGGACCAGAAACTGCATTTGATTCAATCCACTTGGGACTGGGAAACAAACGCTAGCTCGCCTTACAAGAAACAAGCTCTGCTTTTGAGAATAGGGCACACTTCTACTCTACTGTGTTTCCTATGGGGTCCAAACAGTGAGCTTGCTCAGAACAAAAGAAGTGTGCTTCCTACACACACGGGCCATATCTAGTTCAATTCTGCTTAGGAAACTGACAAGAACAGTAGATCCTCTTCAGTCCAATACACTGTACTTGCTGGGAACAGACGCCAGTGGTATTTGCACTGTGTATGAAAATGGGAGCCCAATAGTGACTTTTTTTTTTTTGGTTTTTCAAGACAGGTTTTCTCTGTGTAGCTTTGCGCCTTTCCTGGGACTCACTTGGTAGCCCAGGTTGACCTCGAACTCACAGAGATCTACCTGGCCCTGCCTCCCAAGTGCTGGGATTAAAGGCTTGCGCCACCACCGCCCAGCTCAATAGTGACTTTTATTACCAGAAAAAACTCTTGCTTGTAAGACCAGAAACTGCATGTGATTCAAATCCATTTAGGATTGGGAAGCAAACACTAGCTCGCATTACAAGAAACACACTCGGATTTTGAGAAAAGAGCACTTTTCTACTCTACTGTGTTTCCTATGTGGTCACAACAGTGAGCTTACTCAGAACAAAAGAACTGTGCTTCCTATACACACAGGCCACATCTAGTTCAACTCTGCTTAGGAAACTGACAAAAACAGTAGCTCCTCTTCAGTCCAATACACTGTACTTGATTGGAACAGTCGCAAGTGCT
This sequence comes from Peromyscus eremicus, assembly GCF_949786415.1. Taxonomy (NCBI): domain Eukaryota; kingdom Metazoa; phylum Chordata; class Mammalia; order Rodentia; family Cricetidae; genus Peromyscus; species Peromyscus eremicus. The sequence continues at coordinate 23,644 of NW_026736167.1, read as the reverse complement.
ATTTGTACTGTGTATGGCAATGGGAGCGCAATAGTGACTCTTCTTACCAAAATATAAGTCTACTCGTAGGACCAGAAACTGCATGTGATTCAAATTCATTTAGGACTGGGAAACAAAAGCTAGCTCGCCTTACAAGAAACACACTCTGATTTGAGAAAGAGCACTCTTCTTCTCTACTATGTGTCCTATGGGTTCCGAACAGTGAGCTTGCTCAGAACAAAAGAACTGTGCTTCCTACGCACACGGGCCATATCTAGTTAAACTCTGATTAGGAAACTGACAATAACAGTAGCTCCTCTTCAGTCCAATACACTGTACTTGCTGGGAACAGATGCGAGTGCTATTTGCACTGTGTTTTGCAATGGGAGCGCAATAGTGACTTTCCTTACCAGAAAACAACTCTTGCTCGTAGTACCAAAAACTGCATGTGATTCAACTCCATTTAGGACTGGGAAACAAACACTAGCTCGCCTTACAAGAAACACACTCTGCTTTTGAGAAAATAGCAGTCTTCTACTCTACTTTGTTTCCTATAGGGCCAGTACAGTGAGCTTGCTCAGAAAAAAAGAACTGTGCTTCCTACACAAATGGCCATATCCATTTCAATTCTGCTTAGGAAACTGACAAGAACAGTAGCTCCTCTTCAGTCCAATACACTGTACTTGCTGGGAACAGATGCGAGTGCTATTTGCACTGTGTTTGGCAATGGGAGCGCAATAGTGACTTTCCTTACCAGAAAACAACTCTTGTGCGTAGGACCAAAAACTGCATGTGATTCAACTCCATTTAGGACTGGGAAACAAATGCTAGCTTGCCTTACAAGAAACACACTCTGCTTTTGAGAAAAGAGCACTCTTCTACTCTACTGTGTTTCCTATAGGGCCAGAACAGTGAGCTTGCTCAGAACAAAAGAACTGTGCTTCCTACACACAAGGGCCATATCTAGTTCAACTCTGCTTAGGAAACTGATGAGAACAGTGGCTCCTCTTCAGTCCAATACACTGTACTTGCTGGGAACAGATGCGAGTGCTATTTGCACGGTGTACGGCAATGGGAGCACAATAGTGACTCTTCTTACCAGAAAAAAACTCTTGCTCTTAGGACCAGTAACTGCATGTGATTCAACTCCATTTAGGACTAGGAAAAAAACACTAGCTCGACCTACAAGAAACACACTCTGCTTTTGAGAAAAGAGCACTCTTCTACTCTACTATATTTCCTATGGGGTCCGAACAGTGAGCTTGCTCAGAACAAAAGAAATGTACTTCCTGCACACATCGCCATATCTAGTTCAATTCTGCTTAGGAAACTGACAAGAACAGTAGATCCTCTTCAGTGCAATACACTGTGCATGCTGGGAGAAGAAGCCAGTGCTATTTGCCCCGTGTATGAAAATGGGAGCACAATAGTGACTCTTCTTACCAGAAAACATCTCTTGCTCATAGGAACAGAAACTGCATGTGATTCAACTCCATTTAGGACTGGGAAACAAACACTAGCTCGCCTTGCAAGAAACACACTCTGCTTTTGAGAAAAGAGCACTCTTCTACTCTACTGTGTTTCCTATAGGGCCAAAACAGTGAGCTTGCTCAGAACAAAAGAACTGTGCTTCCTACACACACGGGCTATATCTAGTTCAACTCTGCATAGGAAACTGACAAGAACAGTAGATCCTGTTCAGTCCAATACACTGTACATTCTGGGAAAAGACGCCAGTGCTATTTGCCCTGTGTATGACAATGTGAGCGCAATAGTGACTCTTCTTACCAGAAAACAACTCTTGCTTGTAGGACCAGAAACTGCATGTGATTCAACTCCATTTAGGTCTGGGAAGCAAATGCTATCTCGCCTTACAAGAAACACACTCTGCTTTTGAGAAAAGAGCACTGAGTTTCCTATTGGGTCCGCACAGTGAGCTTGCTCAGAACAAAAGAGCTGTGCTTCCTATACACACGGGTCATATCTAGTTCAACTCTGCTTAGGAAACTGACAAGAACAGTAGCTCCTCTTCCATCCAATACTCTGTACTTGCTGGGAACAGACGTGAGTGCTATTTGTGCTGTGTATGGCAAGGGGAGCGCAATAGTGACCTTCCTTAACAGAAAACAACTCTTGCTCGTAGGACCAAAAACTGCATGTGATTAAACTCCTATTAGGGGTGGGAAACAAACGCTAGCTCACCTTACAAGAAACACACTCTGCTTTTGAGAAAAGAGCACTCTTCTACTCTACTGTGTTTCCTATGGGGTCCAAACAGTGAGCTTTCTCAGAACAAAAGAACTGTGCTTCCTAAACACACGGGCCATATCTAGTTCAACTCTGATTAGGAAACTGACAAAAATAGTATCTCCTCTTCAGTCCAATACACTGTACTTGCTGGGAACAGAATCGAGTGCTATTTGCACTATGTATGGCAATGGGAGTGCAATAATGATTTTCCTTACCAGAAAACAACTCTTGTTCGTACGTCCAGAAGCTGCATGTGATTCAACTCCATTTAGGACTGGAAAACAAACGCTAGCTCGCCTTACAAGAAACACACTCTGCTTTTGAGAAAAGAGCACTCTTCTACTCTACTGTGTTTTCTATAGGGCCAGAAAGTGAGCTTGCTCAAAACAAAAGAACTGTGCTTCCTATACACACGGGCCATATCAGTTCAACTCTGCTTAGGAAACTGACAAGAACAGTAGCTCCTCTTCAGTCCAATACACTGTACTTGATTGGAACAGACGCAAGTGCTATTTGCACTGTGTATGGCAATGGGAGCTCAATAGTGACTCTTCTTACCAAAAAACAACTCTACTCGTAGGACCAGAAATTGCATGTGATTCAACTTCTTTTACGACTGGGAAACAAAAGCTAGCTCGCCTTACAATAAAACACACTCTGCTTTTGAGAAAAGAGTACTCTTCTACTCTACTGTGTTTCCTATGGGGTCCGAACTGTGACCTTGCTCAGAACAAATGAACTGTGCTTCCTACACACACGGGTCATATCTAGTTCAACTCTCCTTAGGAAACTGACAAAAACAGTAGCTCCTCTTCATTCAAATACACTGTACTTGCTGGGAACAGACGCGAGTGCTATTTGCACTGTGTATGGCAAAGGGAGCGCAATAGTGACTCTTCTTACCAGAAAACAACTCTAGCTCATAGGACCAGAAACTGCATGTGTATTTCAACTCCATTTAGGACTGGGAAACAAACGCTAGCTCGCCTTACAAGAAACACACTCTGCTTTTGAGAAAATGCACTCTTCTACTCTACTGTGTTTCCTATGGGGTTCAACAGTGAGCTTGCTCAGAACAAAAGAACTGTGCTTCCTACACACAGGGGTCATATCTAGTTCAACTCTGCTTAGGAAACTGACAAGAACAGTAGCTCCTCTTCAGTCTAATACACTGTACTTGCTGGGAACAGACATGAGTGCTATTTGTACTGTGTATGGCAATGGGAGCACAATAGTGACTCTTCATACCAGAAAACAACTATTGCTCGAAGGACCAGAAACTGCATGTGATTCAACTCCATTTAGGACTTGGAAACAAACAATAGCTCGCATTACAAGAAACACACTCTGCTTTTGAGAAAAGAGCACTCTTCTACTCTACTGTGTTTCCTATAGGGCCAGAACAGTGAGCTTGCTCAGAGCAAAAGAACTGTGCTTCCTACACACACAAGCTATATCTAGTTCAACTCTGCATAGGAAACTGACAAGAACAGTAGAACCTCTTCAGTCCAATACACTGTACATGCTGGGAAAAGACGCCAGTGCTATTTGCCCTGTGTATGACAATGCGAGCGCAATAGTGACTCTTCTTACCAGAAAACAACTCTTGCTTGTAGGACCAGAAACTGCATGTGATTCAACTCCTTTTAGGTCTGGGAAGCAAATGCTATCTCGCCTTACAAGAAACACACTCGTCTTTTGAGAAAAGAGCACTGAGTTTCCTATGGGGTCCGCACAGTGAGCTTGCTCAGAACAAAAGAACTGTGAAACACACTCTGCTTTTGAGAAAAGAGCACTCTTCTACTCTACTGTGTTTTCTATAGGGCCAGAAAGTGAGCTTGCTCAAAACAAAAAAACTGTGCTTCCTATACACACGGGCCATATCAGTTCAACTCTGCTTAGGAAACTGACAAGAACAGTAGCTCCTCTTCAGTCCAATACACTGTACTTGATTGGAACAGACGCAAGTGCTATTTGCACTGTGTATGGCAATGGGAGCTCAATAGTGACTCTTCTTACCAAAAAACAACTCTACTCATAGGACCAGAAACTGCATGTGATTCAACTTCATTTACGACTGGGAAACAAACGCTAGCTCGCCTTACAAGGAACACAATCTGCTTTTGAGAAAAGAACACTCTTCTACTCTACTGTGTTTCCTATGGGGTCCGAACAGTGAGCTTGCTCAGAACAAACGAACTGTGCTTCCTACACACACGGGCCATATCTAGTTCAACCCTGCTTAGGAAACCGACGAGAACAGTAGCATTTCTTCAGTCCAATACACTGTACTTGCTGGGAACAGATGCGAGTGCTATTTGCACGGTATACGGCAATGGGAGCACAATAGTAACACTTCTTACCAGAAAACAACTCTTGCTCTTAGTACCAGTAACTGCATGTGATTCAACTCCACTTAGGACTGGGAAACAAACGCTAGCTCGCCTTACAAGAAACACACTCTGCTTTTGAGAAAAGAGCACTCGTCTACTCTACTGTGTTTCCTATGGGGTCCGAACAGTGAGCTTGCTCAGAACAAAAGAACTGTGCTTCCTATACACACGGGCCATATCTAGTTCAACTCTGCTTAGGAACCTGACAAGAACAGTAGATCCCCTTCAGTCCAATGCACTGTACTTGCTGGGAACAGACGCCAGTGCTATTTGCACTGTGTATGGCATTGGGAGCGCAATAGTGACTCTTTTTACCAGAAAACAACTCTTGCTCCTAAGACCAGAAACTGCATGGGATTCAACTCCGCTTAGGACTGGGAAACAAACGCTAGCTTGCCTTACAGGAAACACACTCTGCTTTTGAGAAAAGATGACTCTTCTACTCTACTATGTTTCCTACAGGGCCAGAACAGTGAGCTTGCACAGAACAAATGAAATGTGCTTCCTACACACACGGGCCATATCTAGTTCAACTCTGCTTAGGAACCTGACAAGAACAGTAGATCCTCTTCAGTCCAATACTCTGTACATGCTGGGAACAAATGCCAGTGCTATTTACCCTGTGTATGACAATGGGAGCACAATAGTGACTCTTCTTACCAAAAAATAACTCTACTCGTAGGACCAGAAACTGCATGTGATTCAAATTCATTTAGGACTGGGAATCAAAAGCTAGCTCGCCTTACAAGAAACACACTCTGCTTTTGAGAAAAGAGCACTCATCTTCTCTACTCTATTTCCTATGGGGTCCGAACAGTGAGCTTGCTCAGAACAAAAGAAATGTACTTCCTGCACACATGGCCATATCTAGTTCAATTCTGCTTAGGAAACTGACAAGAACAGTAGATCCGCTTCAGTGCAATACACTGTACATGCTGGGAGAAGAAGCCAGTGCTATTTGCCCTGTGTATGACAATGGGAGCACTGTAGTGACTCTTCTTACCAGAAAACATCTCTTGCTCGTAGGAACAGAAACTGCATGTGATTCAACTCCATTTAGAACTTGGAAACAAACACTAGATTGCCTTACAAGAAACACACTCTGCTTTTGAGAAAAGAGCACTCTGCTACTCTACTGTGTTTCCTATAGTGCCAGAACAGTGAGCTTGCTCAGAACGAAAGAACTGTGCTTTCTACACACACGGGCTATATCTAGTTCAACTCTGCATAGGAAACTGACAAGAACAGTAGATCCTCTTCAGTCCAATACACTGTACATGCTGGGAAAAGACGCCAGTACTATTTGCCCTGTGTATGACAATGCGAGCACAATAGTGACTCTTCTTACCAGAAAACAACTCTTGCTTGTAGGACCAGAAAGTGCATGTGATTCAACTCCATTTAAGTCTGGGAAGCAAACGCTATCTCGCCTTACAAGAAACACACTCAGCTTTTGAGAAAAGAGCACTGAGTTTCCTATGGGGTCCGCACAATGAGCTTGCTCAGAACAAAAGAGCTGTGCTTCCTATAAACACGGGCCATATCTAGTTCAACTCTGCTTAGGAAACTGACAAGAACAGTAGCTCTTCTTCAGTCCAATACACTGTACTTGCTGGGAACAGACGTGAGTGCTATTTGTGCTGTGTATGGCAAAGGGAGCGCAATAGTGACTTTCCTTACCAGAAAACAACTCTTGATCGTAGGAGCAAAAACTGGATGTGATTAAACTCCATTTAGGGGTGGGAAACAAACGCTCGCTCACCTTACAAGAAACACACTCTGCTTTTGAGAAAAGAGCACTCTTCTACTCTACTGTGTTTCCTATAGGGCCAGAACAGTGAGCTTGCTCAGAACAAAAGAACTGTGCTTCCTACACACATGGCCGTATCTAGTTCAATTCTGCTTAGGAAACTGACAAGAACAGTAGATCCTCTTCAGTCCAATACACTGTACATGCTGGGAATAGACGCCAGGGCTATTTGCCCTGTGTATGACAATGGGAGGGCAATAGTGACTCTTCTTACCAGAAAACAACTCTTGCTTGTAGGACCAGAACCTGCATGTGATTCAACTCCATTTAGGACTGGGAAACAAATGCCAGCTCGCCTTACAAGAAACACACTCTGCTTTTGAGAAAAGAGCACTTTTCTACTCTACTGTGTTTCCTATGGGGTCCAAACAGTGAGCTTTCTCAGAACAAAAGAACTGTGCTTCCTAAACACACGGGCCATATCTAGTTCAACTCTGACTAGGAAACTGACAAGAATAGTAGCTCCTCTTCAGTCCAATACACTGTACTTGCTGGGAACAGAATCGAGATCTATTTGCACTGTGTATGGCAATGGGAGCACAAAAGTGACTCTTCTTACCAGAAAACAACTCTTGCTCGCAGGACCAAAAACTGCATGTCATTCAACTCCTTTTAGGACTGGGAAACAAACATTAGCTCGCCTTAGAAGAAACACACTCTGCTTTTGAGAAAAGAGCACTCTTCTACTCTACTGTGTTTTCTATAGGGCCAGAAAGTGAGCTTGCTCAAAACAAAAGAACTGTGCTTCCTATACACACGGGCCATATCTAGTTCAACTCTGTTTAGGAAACTGACAAGAGCAGTATCTGCTCTTCAGTCCAATACACTGTACTTGATTGGAACAGACGCAAGTGCTATTTGCACTGTGTATGGCAATGGGAACTCAATTGTGACTCCTCTTACCAAAAAACAACTCTACTCGTAGGACCAGAAACTGCATGTGATTCAACTTCATTTACGACTGGGAAACAAAAGCTAGCTCGCCTTACAAGAAACACACTCTGCTTTTGAGAAAAGAACACTCTTCTACTCTACTGTGTTTCCTATAGGGCCAGAACAGTGAGCTTGCTCAGAACAAAAGAACTGTGCTTCCTACACACATGGCCGTATCTAGTTCAATTCTGCTTAGGAAACTGAAAAGAATAGTATATCCTGTTCAGTCCAATACACTGTACATGCTGGGAACAGACGCCAGTGCTATTTGCCCTGTGTATTGCAATGCGAGCGCAATAGTGACTCTTCTTACCAGAAAACAACTCTTGCTTGTAGGACCAGAAACTGCATGTGATTCAACTCCATTTAGGTCTGGGAAGCAAATTCTATCTCGCCTTACAACTAACACACTCTGCTTTTGAGAAAAGAGCACTGAGTTTCCTATGGGGTCCGCACAGTGAGCTTGCTAAGAACAAAAGAACTGTGCTTCCTACACACACGGGCCATATCGAGTTCAACTCTGCGGAGGAAACTGACAAGAACAGCAGATCTTCTTCAGTCCAATACACTGTACAGGCTGGGAACAGACGCCAGTGCTATTTGCCCTGTGTATGACAATGCGAGCGCAATAGTGACTCTTCTTACCAGAAAACAACACTTGCTTGTAGGACCAGAAACTGCATGTGATTCAACTCCATTTATGTCTGGGAAGCAAATGCTATCTTGCCTTACAAGAAACACACTCTGCTTTTGAGAAAAGATCACTCTTCTACTCTACTGTGTTTCCTATAGGGCCAGAACAGTGAGCTTGCTCAGAACAAAAGAACTGTGCTTCCTACACACATGGCCGTATCTAGTTCAATTCTGCTTAGGAAACTGACAAGAACAGTAGATCCTCTTCAGTCCAATACACTGTACATCCTGGGAACAGACGCCAGTGCTATTTGCCCTGAGTATGACAATGGGAGCGCAATAGTGACTTTCCTTACCAGAAAACAGCTCTTGCTCGTACGTCCAGAAACTGCATGTGATTCAACTCCATTTAGGACTGGGAAACAAACGCTTTCTCGCCTTACAAGAAACACACTCTGCTTTTGAGAAAAGAGCACTCTTCTCTCTACTGTGTTTCCTATGGGGTTCGAACAGTGAGCTTGCTCAGAACAAAAGAACTGTGCTTCCTACACACACGGGCCATATCTACTTCAATTTTCCTTAGGAAACTGACAAGAACAGTAGCTCCTCTTCAGTCCAATACACTGTACATGCTGGGAACAGAGGCCAGTGCTATTTGCCCTGAGTATGACAATGGGAGCAATAGTGAGTCTTATTACCAGAAAAAACTCTTGCTCGTAGGACCAGAAACTGCATGTGATTCAACTCCATTTAGGACTGGGAAACAAACGCTAGCTCGCCTTACAAGAAACACACTCTGCTTTTGAGCAAAGAGCACTCTTCTACTCTACTGTGTTTCCTATAGGGCCAAAACAGTGAGCTTGCTCAGAACAAAAGAACTGTGCTTCCTACATACACGGGCCATATCTAGTTCAATTCAGCTTAGGAAACTTACAAGAACAGTAGCTCCTCTTCAGTCCAATACACTGTACTTGCTGGGAACAGACGCGAGTGCTATTTGCACTGTGTATGGCAATGGGAGCACAATAGTGACTTTCCTTACCAGAAAACAACTCTTGCAAGTAGGAACGGAAACTGCATGTGATTCAACTCCATTTAGGACTGCAAAACAAACGCTAGCTCGCCTTACAAAAAACACACTCTGCTTTTGAGGAAAGAGCACTCTTCTAATCTATTGTGTTTCCTATACGGCCAGAACAGTGAGCTTGCTGAGTACAAAAGAACTGTGCTTCCTACACACATGGGCCATATCTAGTTCAACTCTGCTTAGGAACCTGACAAGAACAGTAGATCATCTTCAGTCCAATACACTGTACATGCAGGGAACAGAGGCCAGTGCTCTTTGCCCTGTGTATGACAATGGGAGCACAATAGTGACTCTTATTACCAGAAAAAACTCTTGCTCGTAGGACCAGAAACTGCATGTGATTCAACTCCATTTAGGACTGGGAAACAAACGCTAGCTCGCACTACAAGAAACATACTCTGCTTTTGAGAAAAGAGCACTCTTCTACTCTACTGTGTTTCCTCTAGGGCTAGAACAGTGAGCTTGCTCAGAACAAAAGAACTGTGCTTCCTACACACACGGGCCATATCTAGTTCAATTCTGCTAAGAAAACTGACAAGAACAGTAGCTCCTCTTCAGTCCAATACACTGTACATACTGGGTACAGATGCCAGTGCTATTTGCACAGTGTATGGCAATGGGAGCACAATAGTGACTCTTCTTACCAGAAAACAACTCTTGCTCGTAGGACCAGAAACTGCATGTGATTCAACTCCATTTAGGACTGGGAAACAAACGCTAGCTCGCCTTACAAGAAACACACTCTGCTTTTGAGAAAAGAGCACTCTTCTACTCTACTGTGTTTCCTATGGGGTCCAAACAGTGAGCTTGCTCAGAACAAAAGAACTGTGCTTCCTACACACACGGGCCATATCTAGTTCAATTTTGCTTAGGAAACTGACAAGAGCAGTAGCTCCTCTTCAGTCCAATACACTGTACTTGCTGGGAACAGACGCGAGTGCTATTTGCACTGTGTTTGGCAATGGGAGCGCAATAGTGACTTTCCTTACCAGAAAACAACTCTTGCTCATAGGAACGGAAACTGCATGTGATTCAACTCCATTTAGGACTGGGAAACAAACAGTAGTTCGCCTTACAAGAAACACACTCTGCTTTTGAGAAAAGAGCGCTCTTCTCTCTACTGTGTTTCCTATGGGGTTCGAACAGTGAGCTTGCTCAGAACAAAAGAACTGTGCTTCCTACACACATGGGCCTTATCTAGTTCAACTTTGCTTAGGAAACTGACAAGAACAGTAGCTCCTCTTCAGACCAATACACTGTACTTGCTGGAAACAGACGCGAGTCTTATTTGTACTATGTATGGCAATGGGAGCACAATAGTGACTCTTCTTATCAGAAAACAACTCTTGCTCGTAGAACCAAAAACTGCAATTGATTCAACTCCATTTACGACTGGGAAACAAAAGCTAGCTCGCCTTACAAGAAAAACACTCTGCTTTTGAGAAAAGAGCACTCTTCTACTCTACTGTGTTTTCTATGTGGTCCAAACAGTGAGCTTGCTGAGAACAAAAGAACTGTGCTTCCTACACACACAGGCCATATCTAGTTCAACTCTGCTTAGGAAACTGACAAGAACAGTAGCTCCTCTTCAGTCCAATACACTGTACTTGCTGGGAACAGACGCGAGGGCTATTTCCACTGTGTATGGCAATGGGAGTGCAATAGTGATTCTTCTTACCAGAAAACAACTCTTGCTCGTAGGACCATAAACTGCATGTGTATTTCATCTCCATTTAGGACTGGGAAACAAACGCTAGCCTGCCTTACAAGAAACACACTCTGCTTTTGAGAAAAATGCACTCTTCTACTCTACTGTGTTTCCTATGGGGTTCGAAATGTGAGCCTGCTCAGAACAAAAGAACTGTGCTTCCTACACACACGGGCATATCTTGTTCAATTCTGCTTAAGAAACTGACAAGAAGAGTACAACCTCTTAAGTCCAATAGACTGTACATGCTGGGAACAGACGCCAGTGCTATTTGCCCTGTGTGTGACAATGGGAGCGCAATAGTGACTCTTCTTACCAGAAAACATCTCTTGCTCGTAGCACCAGAAACTGCATGTGATTCAACTCCATTTAGGACTGGGAAACAAACGCTAGCTCGCCTTACAAGAAACACACTCTGCTTTTGAGAAAAGAGCACTCTTCTACTCTACTGTGTTTCCTATGGGGTCCAAACAGTGAGCTTGCTCAGAACAAAAGAACTGTGCTTCCTACACACACGGGCCATATCTAGTTCAATTCTGCTTAGGAAACTGACAAGAACATTAGCTCCTCTTCAGTCCAATACACTGTACTTGCTGGGAACAGACGCGAGGGCTATTTGCACTGTGTATGGCAAAGGGAGCGCAATAGTGACTCTTCTTACCAGAAAACAACTCTTGCTCGTAGGACCAGAAACTGCATGTGTATTTCAACTCCATTTAGGAATGGGAAACAAACGCTAGCTCGCCTTACAAGAAACACACTCTGCCTTTGAGAAAAATGCACTCTTCTACTCTACTGTGTTTCCTATGGGGTTTGAAACGTGAGTTTGCTCAGAACAAAAGAACTGTGCTTCCTACACATACGGGCCATATCTTGTTCAATTCTGCTTAGGAAACTGACAAGAACAGTAGCTCCTCTTCAGTCCAATACACTGTACTTGCTGGGAACAGACGCGAGTGCTATTTGCTCTGTGTATGGCAATGGGAGCACAATAGTGACTTTCCTTACCAGAAAACAACTCTTGCAATTAGGATCGGAAACTGCATGTGATTCAACTCCATTTAGGACTGGGAAACAAACGCTAGCTCACCTTAAAGAAACACACTCTGCTTTTGATTAAAGAGCACTCTTCTACTCTACTGTGTTTCCTATAGGGCCAGAAGAGTGAGCTTGCTGAGTACAAAAGAACTGTGCTTCCTACACACATGGGCCATATCGGTTCAACTCTGCTTAGGAACCTGACAAGAACAGTAGATCCTCTTCAGTCCAATACACTGTACATGCTGGGAACAGAGGCCAGTGCTATTTGCCCTGAGTATGACAATTGGAGCGCAATTGTGACTCTTGTTACCAGAAAAAACTCTTGCTCGTAGGACCATAAACTGCATGTGGTTCAACTCCATTTAGGACTGGGAAACAAACGCTATCTCGCCTTACAAGAAACCCACTCTGCTTTTGAGAAAAGAGCACTCTTCTACTCTACTGTGTTTCCTATAGTGCCAGAACACTGAGCTTGCTCAGAACAAAAGAACTGTGCTTCCTACACACACGGTCCATATCTAGTTCAATTCTGCTTAGGATACTGACAAGAACAGTAGATCCTCTTCAGTCCCATACACTGTACATGCTGGGTACAGACGCCAGGACTATTTGCACTGTGTATGGCAATGGGAGCGCAATAGTGACTCTTCTTACCAGAAAACAACTCTTGCTTGTAGGACCAGAAACTGCATGTGATTCAACTCCATTTAGGACTGGGAAACAAACGCTATCTCGCCTTACAAGAAACACACTCTGCTTTTGAGAAAAGAGCACTCTTCTACTCAACTGTGTTTCCTATGGGGTCCAAACAGTGAGCTTGCTCAGAACAAAAGAACCGTGCTTCCTACACACACGGGCCATATCTAATTCAATTCTGCCTAGGAAACTGACAAGAACAGTAGCTCCTCTTCAGTCCAATACACTGTAATTGCTGGGAACAGACGCGAGTGCTATTTGCACTGTGTATGGCAAAGGGAGCACAATAGTGACTTTCCTTACCAGAAAACAACTCTTGCTTGTAGCAACGGAAACTGCATGTGATTCAACTCCATTTAGGACTGCGAAACAAACGCTAGCTCGCCTTACAAGAAACACACTCTGCCTTTGAAAAAAATGCACTGTTCTACTCTACTGATTTTCCTATGGGGTTCGAAATGTGAGCTTTTCAGAACAAAAGAACTGTGCTTCCTACACACACGGGCCATATCTTGTTCAATTCTGCTTAGGAAACTGACAAGAACAGTAGAAACTCTTCAGTCCAATAGACTGTACATGCTGGGAACAGACGCAAGAGCTATTTGAACTGTGTATGGCAAAGGGAGCACAATAGTGACTTTCCTTTCCAGAAAACAACTCTTGCTCGTAGGACAGAAACTGCACATGATTCAACTCCATTTAGGACTGGGAAACAAACGCTAGCTCGCCTTACAAGAAACACACTCTGCTTTTGAGAAAAGAGCACTCTTCTACTCTACTGTGTTTCCTATAGGGCAAGAACAGTGAGCTTGCTCAGAACAAAGAACTGTGCTTCCTACACACACGTGCTATATCTAGTTCAACTCTGCTTAGGAAACTGACAAGAACAGTAGCTCCTCTTCAGTCCAATACACTGTACTTGCTGGGAGCAGACGCTAGTGCTATTTGCAGTGTGTATGGCAATGGGAACGCAATAGTGACTCTTCTTACCAGAAAACAACACTTGCTCGTAGGAGCAGAAACTGCATGGGATTCAACTCCGTTTCTGACTGGGAAACAAACACTAGTTAGCCTTACATGAAACACACTCTGCTTTTGAGAAAAGAGCACTCTTCTACTCTACTGTGTTTCCTATGGGATCCGAAAAGTGAGCTTGCTCAGAACAAAAGAACTGTGCTTCACACACAGGGGACATATCTACTTCAACTCTGCTTAAGAGACTGACAAGAACAGTAGCTCCTCTTCAGTCCAATACACTGTACTTGCTGGGAACAGACGCGAGTGCTATTTGCCCTGTGTATGTCAATGGGAGCACAATAGTGACTCTTCTTACCAGAAAACAATTCTTGCTTGTAGGATCAGAAACTGCATGTGATTCAAGTCCATTTAGGACTGGGAAACAAATGCTAGCTCGCCTTACAAGAAACATACTCTGCTTTTGAGAAAAGAGCACTCTTCTACTCTACTGTGTTTCCTATAGGGCCAGAACAGTGAGCTTGCTCAGAACAAAAGAACTGTGCTTCCTACACACACGGGCCATATCTAGTTCAATTCTGCTAAGAAAACTGACAAGAACAGTAGCTCCTCTTCAGTCCAATACACTGTACATACTGGGTACAGATGCCAGTGCTATTTGCACAGTGTATGGCAATGGGAGCACAATAGTGACTCTTCTTACCAGAAAACAACTCTTGCTCGTAGGACCAGAAACTGCATGTGATTCAACTCCATTTAGGACTGGGAAACAAACGCTAGCTCGCCTTACAAGAAACACACTCTGCTTTTGAGAAAAGAGCACTCTTCTACTCTACTGTGTTTCCTATGGGGTCCAAACAGTGAGCTTGCTCAGAACAAAAGAACTGTGCTTCCTACACACACGGGCCATATCTAGTTCAATTTTGCTTAGGAAACTGACAAGAGCAGTAGCTCCTCTTCAGTCCAATACACTGTACTTGCTGGGAACAGACGCGAGTGCTATTTGCACTGTGTTTGGCAATGGGAGCGCAATAGTGACTTTCCTTACCAGAAAACAACTCTTGCTCATAGGAACGGAAACTGCATGTGATTCAACTCCATTTAGGACTGGGAAACAAACAGTAGTTCGCCTTACAAGAAACACACTCTGCTTTTGAGAAAAGAGCGCTCTTCTCTCTACTGTGTTTCCTATGGGGTTCGAACAGTGAGCTTGCTCAGAACAAAAGAACTGTGCTTCCTACACACATGGGCCTTATCTAGTTCAACTTTGCTTAGGAAACTGACAAGAACAGTAGCTCCTCTTCAGACCAATACACTGTACTTGCTGGAAACAGACGCGAGTCTTATTTGTACTATGTATGGCAATGGGAGCACAATAGTGACTCTTCTTATCAGAAAACAACTCTTGCTCGTAGAACCAAAAACTGCAATTGATTCAACTCCATTTACGACTGGGAAACAAAAGCTAGCTCGCCTTACAAGAAAAACACTCTGCTTTTGAGAAAAGAGCACTCTTCTACTCTACTGTGTTTTCTATGTGGTCCAAACAGTGAGCTTGCTGAGAACAAAAGAACTGTGCTTCCTACACACACAGGCCATATCTAGTTCAACTCTGCTTAGGAAACTGACAAGAACAGTAGCTCCTCTTCAGTCCAATACACTGTACTTGCTGGGAACAGACGCGAGGGCTATTTCCACTGTGTATGGCAATGGGAGTGCAATAGTGATTCTTCTTACCAGAAAACAACTCTTGCTCGTAGGACCAGAAACTGCATGTGTATTTCATCTCCATTTAGGACTGGGAAACAAACGCTAGCTCGCCTTACAAGAAACACACTCTGCTTTTGAGAAAAATGCACTCTTCTACTCTACTGTGTTTCCTATGGGGTTCGAAATGTGAGCCTGCTCAGAACAAAAGAACTGTGCTTCCTACACACACGGGCATATCTTGTTCAATTCTGCTTAAGAAACTGACAAGAAGAGTACAACCTCTTAAGTCCAATAGACTGTACATGCTGGGAACAGACGCCAGTGCTATTTGCCCTGTGTGTGACAATGGGAGCGCAATAGTGACTCTTCTTACCAGAAAACATCTCTTGCTCGTAGCACCAGAAACTGTATGTGATTCAACTCCATTTAGGACTGGGAAACAAACGCTAGCTCGCCTTACAAGAAACACACTCTGCTTTTGAGAAAAGAGCACTCTTCTACTCTACTGTGTTTCCTATGGGGTCCAAACAGTGAGCTTGCTCAGAACAAAAGAACTGTGCTTCCTACACACACGGGCCATATCTAGTTCAATTCTGCTTAGGAAACTGACAAGAACATTAGCTCCTCTTCAGTCCAATACACTGTACTTGCTGGGAACAGACGCGAGGGCTATTTGCACTGTGTATGGCAAAGGGAGCGCAATAGTGACTCTTCTTACCAGAAAACAACTCTTGCTCGTAGGACCAGAAACTGCATGTGTATTTCAACTCCATTTAGGAATGGGAAACAAACGCTAGCTCGCCTTACAAGAAACACACTCTGCCTTTGAGAAAAATGCACTCTTCTACTCTACTGTGTTTCCTATGGGGTTTGAAACGTGAGTTTGCTCAGAACAAAAGATTTGTGCTTCACACACACGGGCCATATCTAGTTCAACTCGGCTTAGGAAACTGACAAGAACAGTAGCTCCTTTTCTGTCCAATACACTGTACTTGCTGGGAACAGACGCGAGTGCTATTTGCACTGTGTATGGCAATGGGAGCGCAATAGTGACTCTTCTTACCAGAAAACAACTCTTGCTCATAGGACCAGAAACTGCATGTGATTCAACTCCATTTAGGACTGGGAAACAAACGCTAGCTCGCCTTACAAGAAACACACTCTGCTTTTGAGAAAAGAGCACTCTTCTACTCTACTCTGTTTCCTATGGTGTCCAAACAGTGAGCTTGCTCAGAACAAAGAAGCTGTGCTTCCTACAAACACGGGCCATATCTAGTTCAATTCTGCTTAGGAAACTGACAAGAACAGTATCTCCTCTTCAGTCCAATACACTGTACTTGCTGGGAACAGACGCGAGTGCTATTTGCACTGTGTATGGCAATGGGAGCACAATAGTGACTTTCCTTACCAGAAAACAACTCTTGCTCGTAGGACCAGAAACTGCATGTGATTCAACTCCATTTATAAATGGGAAACAAATGCTAGCTCGCTTTACAAGAAACACACTTTGCTTTTGATTAAAGAGCACTCTTCTACTCTACTGTGTTTCCTATAGGGCCAGAACAGTGAGCTTGCTGAGCACAAAAGAACTGTGCTTCCTACACACATGGGCCATATCTAGTTCAACTCTGCTTAGGAACCTGACAAGAACAGTAGATCCTCTTCAGTCCAATACACTGTACATGCTGGGAACAGAGGCCAGTACTATTTGCCCTGAGTATGGCAATGGGAGCACAATAGTGACTCTTATTAAAAGAAAAACTCTTGCTCGTAGGACCAGAAACTGCATGTGATTCAACTCCATTTGGACTGCGAAACAAACGCTAGCTCGCCTTACAAGAAACATACTATGCTTTTGAGAAAAGAGCACTATTCTACTCTACTGTGTTTCCTATAGGGCCAGAACAGTGAGCTTGCTCAGAACAAAAGAACTGTGCTTCCTACACACACGGGCCATATCTAGTTCAATTCTGCTTAGGAAACTGACAAGAACAGTAGATCCTCTTCAGTCCAATACACTGTACATGCTGGGTACAGACGCCAGTGCTATTTGCACTGTGTATGGCAATGGGAGCGCAATAGTGACTCTTCTTACCAGAAAACAACTCTTGCTTGTAGGACCAGAAACTGCATGTGATTCAACTCCATTTACGACTGGGAAACAAAGGCTAGCTCGCCTTACAAGAAACACACTCTGCTTTTGAGAAAAGAGCACTCTTCTACTCTACTGTTTTTCCTATGGGGTCCAAACAGTGAGCTTGCTCAGAACAAAAGAACTGTGCTTCCTACACACACGGGCAATATCTAGTTCAATTCTGCTTAGGAAACTGACAAGAACAGTAGCTCCTCTTCAGTCCAATACACTGTACTTGCTGGGAACAGACGCAAGTGCTATTTGCACTGTGTATGGCAATGGGAGCGCAATAGTGACTTTCCTTACCAGAAAACAACTCTTGCTCGTAGGAACGGAAACTGCATGTGATTCAACTCCATTTAGGACTGGGAAACAAACACTAGCTCGCCTTACAAAAAACACAGTCTGCTTTTGAGGAAAGAGCACTCTTCTACTCTACTGTGTTTCCTATAGGGCCAGAACAGTGAGCTTGCTGAGTACAAAAGAACTGTCCTTCCTACACACATGGGCCATATCTAGTTCAACTCTCCTTAGGAAACTGACAAGAACAGTAGCTCCTCTTCAATCTAATACACTGCACTTGCTGGGAACAGACGCGAGGGCTATATGCACTGTGTATGGCAAAGGGAGCGCAATAGTGACTCTTTTTACCAGAAAACAACTCTTGCTGGTAGGACCAGAAACTTCATGTGTATTTCAACTCCATTTAGGACTGGGAAACAAATGCTAGCTCTCCTTACAAGAAACACACTTGGCCTTTGAGAAAAATGCACTCTTCTACTCTACTGTGTTTCTAATGGGGTTCGAAATGTGAGCTTGCTCAGAACAAAAGAACTGTGCTTCCTACACACGGGCCATATCTTGTTCAATTCTGCTTAGGAAAATGACAAGAACAGTAGAACCTCTTCAGTCCTATAGACTGTACATGCTGGGAACAGACGCCAGTGCTATTTGCCCTGTGTGTGACAATGGGAGCGCAATAGTGACTCTTATTACCAGAAATCAACTCTTGCTTGTATGACCAGAAACTGCATGTGATTGAACTCCATTTAGGACTGGGAAACAAACGCTAGCTCGACTTACAAGAAACACACTCTGCTTTTGAGAAAAGAGCACTCTTCTACTCTACTGTGTTTCCTATGGGGTCTGAACAGTGAGCTTGTTCAGAACAAAAGAACTGTGCTTCTTCCACACACGGGCCATATCTAGTTCAACTCTGCTTAGGAAACTGAAAAGAACAGTAGATCCTCTTCAGTCCAATACACTGTACATGCTGGGTACAGACGCCAGTGCTATTTGCACTGTGTATGGCAATGGGAGCGCAATAGTGACTCTTCTTACCAGAAAGCAACTCTTGCTCATAGGACCAGAAACTGCATGTGATTCAACTCCATTTAGGACTGGGAAACAAACGCTAGCTCGCCTTACAAGAAACACACTCTGCTTTTGAGAAAAGAGCACTCTTCTACTCTACTTTGTTTCCTATAGGGCCAGAAGAGTGAGCTTGCTTTGTACAAAAGAACTGTGCTTCCTACACACATGGGCCATATCTAGTTCAATTCTGCTTAGGATACTGACAAGAACAGTAGATCCTCTTCAGTCCAATACACTGTACATGCTGGGTACAGACGCCAGTGCTATTTGCACTGTGTATGGCAATGGGAGCGCAATAGTGACTCTTCTTACCAGAAAACAACACTTGCTCATAGGACAGAAACTGCACATGATTCAACTCCATTTAGGACTGGGAAACAAACGCTACCTCGCCTTACAAGAAAAACACTCTGCTTTTGAGAAAAGAGCACTCTTCTAGTCTACTGTGTTTCCAATAGGGCAAGAACAGTGAGCTTGCTCAGAACAAAAGAACTGTGCTTCCTACACACACGTGCTATATCTAGTTCAACTCTGCTTAGGAAACTGACAAGAACAGTAGCTCCTCTTCAGTCCAATACACTGTACTTGCTGGGAACAGACGCGAGTGCTATTTGCAGTGTGTATGGCAATGGGAGCGCAATAGTGACTCTTCTTACCAGAAAACAACACTTGCTCGTAGGAGCAAAAACTGCATGGGATTCAACTCCGTTTCTGACTGGGAAACAAACACTAGCTAGCCTTACAAGAAACACAGTCTGCTTTTGAGAAAAGAGGACTCTTCTACTCTACGGTGTTTCCTATGGGATCGGAAAAGTGAGCTTGCTCAGAACAAAAGAACTGTGCTTCACACACAGGGGACATATCTACTTCAAATCTGCTTAAGAAAATGACAAGAACAGTAGCTCCTCTTCTGTCCAATACACTGTACTTATGGGAACAGACGCGAGTGCTATTTGCACTGTGTATGGCAATGGTAGCACAATAGTGCATCTTCTTACCAGAAAAAAACTCTTGCTCGTAGGACCAGAAACTGCATGTGATTCAACTCCATTTTGGACTGGGAACCAATCGCTAGCTCGCCTTACAAGAAACACACTCTGCTTTTGAGAAAAGAGCACTCTTCTACTCTTCTGTTTTTCCTATACGGCCACAAGAGTGAGCTTGCTCAGAACAAAAGAACTGTGCTTTCTACACACACGGGCCCTATCTAGTTCAACTCTGCTTAGGGAACTGACAAGAACAGTAGCTCCTCTTCAGTCAAATACACTGTACTTGCTGGGAACAGACGCGAGTGCTATTTGCCCTGTGTATGGCAATGGGAGCGCAATAGTGACTCTTCTTACCAGAAAACAACTCGTGCTCGTAGGACCAAAAACTGCATGTGATTCAACTCCATTTAGGACTTGGAAACAAACGCTAGCTCGCCTTAGAAGAAAAACACTCTGCTTTTGAGAAAAGAGCACTCTTCTACTCTATTGTGTTTCCTATAGGGCCAGAACAGTGAGCTTGCTCAGAACAAAAGAACTTTGCTTCCTACACACACGGGCCATCCCTAGTTCAACTCTGCTTAGGGAACTGACAAGAACAGTAGCTCCTCTTCAGTCCAATACACTGTACTTGCTGGGAACAGACTTGAGTGCTATTTGAACTGTGTATGGCAAAAGGAGCACAATAGTGACTTTCCTTTCCAGAAAACATCTCTTGCTTGTAGGACAGAAACTGCATGTGATTAAACTCCATTTAGGACTGGGAAACAAACGCTAGCTCTCCTTACAAGAAACACACTCTCCTTTGGAGAAAAGAGTACTCTTCTATTCTACTGTGTTTCCTATGGGGTCCGAACAATGAGCTTGCTCAGAACAAAAGAACTGTGCTTCCTACACACATGGGCCATATCTAGTTCAACTCAGCTTAGGAAACTGAGAAGAACAGTAGCTCTTCTTCAGTCCAATACACTGTACTTGCTGGGAACAGACGTGAGTGCTTTTTGCACTGTTTATGGCAAAGGGAGCACAATAGTGACTTTCCTTACCAGAAAACATCCCTTGCTCGTAGGACCAGAAACTGCATGTGGTTCAACTCCATTTAGGACTGGGAAACAAACGCTAGCTCGCCTTACAAGAAACACACTCTGCTTTGGAGAAAAGAGCACTCTTCTACTCTACTGAGTTTCCTATAGGGCCAGAACAGTGAGCTTGCTCAGAACAAAAGTATTGTGCTTCCTACACAAACGGGCCATATCTAGTTCAACTCTGCTTAGGAAACTGAGAAGAACAGTAGCTCCTCTTCAGTCCAATACACTGTACTTGCAGGTTGCAGACCCGAGTCCTATTTGCACTTTGTATGGCAATGGGAGTGAAATAGTGACTCCTCTTACCAGAAAAAAACTCTTGCTCGTAGGACCAGAAACGGAATGAGATTCAAATCTGTTTCTGACAGGGAAACAAACACTAGCTAGCCTTACAAGAAACACACTCTGCTTTTGAGAAAATAGCACTCTTCTACTCTACTGTGTTTCCTATGGGGTCCGAACAGTGAGCTTGCTCAGAACAAAAGAACTGTGCTTCCTACACACACGGGCCATATCTAGTTCAACTCTGTTTAGGAAACTGACAAGAACAGTAGCTCCTCTTCTGTCCAATACACTGTACTTGCTGGGAACAGACGTGACTGCTATTTGCACTGTTTATGGCAAAGGGAGCGCAATAGTGACTTTCCTTACCAGAAAACATCCCTTGCTCTTAGGACCAGAAACTGCATGTGATTCAACTCCATTTTGGACTGGGAAACAAACGCTAGCTCGCCTTACAAGAAACACACTCTGCTTTTGAGAAAAGAGCACTCTTCTATTCTACTGTGTTTCCTATGGGGTCCGAACAGTGAGCTTGCTCAGAACAAAAGAACCGTGATTCCTACACACACGGGCCATATCTAGTTCAACTCTGCTTAGGTAACTGACAAGAACAGTAGATCCTCTTCAGTGCAATACACTGTACATGCTGGGAACAGACGCGAGTCCTATTTGCACTGAGTATGGCAATGGGAGCAAAATAGTGACTCCTCTTACCAGAAAACAACTCTTGCTCGTAGGACCAGAAACTCATGAGATTCAAATCTGTTTCTGACTGGGAAACAAACACTAGCTAGCCTTACAAGAAACACACTCTGCTTTTGAGAAAAGAGCACTCTTCTATTCTACTGTGTTTCCTATGGTGTCCGAACAGTGAGCTTGCTCAGACAAAAGAACTGTGCTTCCTACACACACGGGCCATATCTAGTTCAACTCTGCTTAGGTAACTGACAAGAACAGTAGATCCTCTTCAGTGCAATACACTGTACATGCTGGGACAGACGCGAGAGCTATTTACCCTGCGTATGGTAATGGGAGCTCTATAGTGACTCTTATTACCAGAAAACAACTCTTTCTTGTAGGACCAGAAACTGCATGTGATTCAACTCCATTTAGGACTTGGAAACAAAGGCTAGTTCGCCTTAGAAGAAACACACTCTGCTTTGGAGAAAAGAGCACACTTCTACTCTACTGTGTTTCCTATAGGGCCAGAACAGTGAGCTTGCTCAGAACAAAAGAACTGTGCTTCCTACACACACGGGCCATATCTAGTTCAACTCTGCTTAGGAAACTGACAAGAACAGTAGCTCCTCTTCAGTCCAATACACTGTACTTGCTGGGAACAGACACGAGTGCTATTTGCACTGTGTATGGCAAAGGGAGCACAATAGTGACTTTCCTTTCCAGAAAACAACTCTTGCTCGTAGGACTAGAAACTGCATGTGATTCAACTCCATTTAGGACTGGGAAACAAACGCAAGCTCGCCTTACAAAAAACACACTCTGCTTTTGAGAAAAGAGCACTCTTCTACTCTACTGTGTTTCCTATAGGCCAGAAGAGTGAGCTAGCTCAGAACAAAAGAACTGTGCTTCCTACACACACGGGCCATATCTAGTTCAACTCTGCTTAGGAAACTGACAAGAAGAGTAGATCCTCTTCAGTCCAATACACTTTACATGCTGGGAACAGACGCCAGTGCTATTTGCCCTGTGTATGACAATGGGAGCGCAATAGTGACTCTTCTTACCATAAAACAACTCTAGCTCATAGGACCAGAAACTGCATGTGATTGAACTCAATTTAGGACTGGGAAACAAACGCTAGCTCGCCTTACAAGAAACACATTCTGCTTTTGCAAAAGAGCACTCTTCTACTCTCCTGTGTTTCCTATAGGGCCAGAAGAGTGAGCTTGCTCAGAACAAAAGAAGTGTACTTCCTGCACACACGGGCCATATCTAGTTCAACTCTGCTTAGGAAACTGACAAGAACAGTAGATCCTCTTCAGTCCAATACACTGTACATCCTGGGAACAGATGCGAGTGCTATTTGCCCTGTGTATGACAAAGGGAGCGCAGTAGTGACTCTTCTTGCTAGAAAACAGCTCTTGCTCGTAGGACCAGAAACTGCATGTGATTCAACTCCATTTAGGACTGGGAAACAAAAGCTAGCTCGCCTCACAAGAAACACACTCTGCTTTTGAAAAAAGAGCACTCTTCTACTCTACCTTGTTTCCTATAGGGCCAAAACAGTGAGCTTGCTCAGAACAAAAGAACTGTGCTTACTACACACACGGGCCATATCTTGACCCGTCTCGCGTGCCACGTTATTTGATGAGACCCGAGGAGGCACCGCCTGAAAGATCAATGGGGGTCAGAGAGAAAGGAGACCAGGCGCGTAAAGGAAAACAAAGTCAGTCTGAGTTGCGTCAAGGTCTCGTTTATTGCAAGGGGAATCAGGCTTATATATGCTAGGAGCTAGGAGAAGTAGTTAGGGGTATGGAAAGTCACTAGGAGGAAGTTAGGGTAAGGTAGGGTTCAGGAAAAGGTCTCTTTGTTCCAGGGCCTGATCAA
>NW_026736166.1:0-81447 GCF_949786415.1 Peromyscus eremicus | reverse complement strand
ACAGTTCAGGGTGCACATCTCCACAGGGATACACTCATTCTAACAGTTCAGTGTGCACAACTCCATGTGGACACACTCATTCTAACAGTTCAGTGTGCACAACACCATGTGGACACACTCATTCTAACAGTTCAGTGTGCACTCCTCCATGTGGACACACTCATTCTAACAGTTCAGTGTGCACACCTCCACAGGGACACACTCATTCTAACAGTTCAGTGTGCACACCTC
Source organism: Peromyscus eremicus (assembly GCF_949786415.1). Lineage (NCBI taxonomy): Eukaryota > Metazoa > Chordata > Mammalia > Rodentia > Cricetidae > Peromyscus > Peromyscus eremicus. Next base: position 81,216 of record NW_026736166.1, on the reverse strand, counting down.
CATGTGGGCACACTCATTCTAACAATTCAGTGTGCACACCTCCATTTGGACACACTCATTCTAACAGTTCAGTGTGCACACCTCCATGTGGACACACTCATTCTAACAGTTCAGTGTGCACACCTCCATGTGGGCACACTCATTCTAACAGTTCAGTGTGCACACCTCCATGTGGACACACTCATTCTAACAGTTCAGTGTGCACTCCTCCATGTGGACACACTCATTCTAACAGTTCAGTGTGCACACCTCCATGTGGACACACTCATTCTAACAGTTCAGTGTGCACACCTCCATGTGGACACACTCATTCTAATAGTTCAGTGTACACACCTCCATGTGGATAAATTCTAACACTTCGGTGTGCACACCTCCATGTGGACACAATCATTCTTACAGTTCAGTGTGCACACCTCCACAGGGACACACTCATTCTAACAGTTCAGTGTGCACACCTCCATGTGGGCACAGTCATTCTAACAGTTCAGTGTGCACAACTCCATGTGGGCACACTCATTCTAACAGTTCAGTGTGCACACCTCCATGTGGACACACTCATTCTAACAGTTCAGTGTGCGCACCTCCATGTGGGCACACTCATTCTAACAGTTCAGTGTGCACACCTCAATGTGGGCACACTCATTCTAACAGTTGAGTGTGCACAACTCCTTCTGGGCACACTCATTCTAACAGTTCAGTGTGCACACATCCATGTGGGCAAACTCATTCTAACATTTCAGTGTGCACACCTCCATGTGGGCACACTCATTCTAACAGTTCTGTGTGCACACCTCCATGTGGTCACACTCATTCTAACAGTTCAGTGTGCACACCTCCATGTGGACAAATTCTAACACTTCAGTGTGCACACATCCTTGTGGACACACTCATTCTAACATTTCAGTGTGCACACATCCACAGGGACACACTCATTCTAACAGTTCAGTGTGCAAACCTCCATGTGGACACACTCATTCTAACAGTTCAGTGTGCACAACTCCATGTGGGCACACTCATTCTAACAGTTCAGTGTGCACACCTCCATGTGGGCACACTCATTCTAACAGTTCAGTGTGCATACCTCCATGTGGGCACACTCATTCTAACAGATCAGTGTGCACACCTTCTTGTGGGCACACTCATTCTAAAGGTTCAGTGTGCACACCTCCATGTGGACACTCTCATTCTAACAGTTCAGTGTGCACACCTTCATGTGGACACACTCATTCTAACTGTTCAGTGTGCACACCTCCATGTGGACACACTCATTCTAACAGTTCAGTGTGCACACCTCCATGTGGACACACTCATTCTAACATTTCAGTGTGCACACCTCCACAGGGACACAATCATTCTAACAGTTCAGTGTGCATACCTCCATGTGGACACACTCATTCTAACAGTTCAGTGTGCACACCTCCATGTGGGCACACTCATTCTAACAGTTCAGTGTGCACACCTCCATGTGGGCACACTCATTCTAACAGTTCAGTGTTCACACCTCCATGTGGGCACACTCATTCTAACAGTTCAGTGTGCACACCTCCATGTGGGCACACTCATTCTAACATTTCAGTGTGCACACCTCCATGTGGACACACTCATTCTAACAGTTCAGTGTGCACACCTCCACAGGGACATACTCATTCTAACAGTTCAGTGTGCACACCTCCATGTGGACACACTCATTCTAACAGTTCAGTGTGCACACTTCCATGTGGACACATTCATTCTAACAGTTCAGTGTGCACACCTCCATGTGGACACACTCATTCTAACAGTTCAGTGTGCACACCTCCATGTGGGCACACTCATTCTAACAGTTCAGTGTGCACACCTCCATGCGGGCACACTCATTCTAACAGTTCAGTGTGCATACCTCCATGTGGGCACACTCATTCTAACAGATCAGTGTGCACACCTCCTTGTGGGCACACTCATTCTAAAGGTTCAGTGTGCACACCTCCATGTGGACACTCTCATTCTAACAGTTCAGTGTGCACACCTTCATGTGGACACACTCATTCTAACTGTTCAGTGTGCACACCTCCATGTGGACACACTCATTCTAACAGTTCAGTGTGCACACCTCCATGTGGACACACTCATTCTAACATTTCAGTGTGCACACCTCCACAGGGACACAATCATTCTAACAGTTCAGTGTGCATACCTCCATGTGGACACACTCATTCTAACAGTTCAGTGTGCACACCTCCATGTGGGCACACTCATTCTAACAGTTCAGTGTGCACACCTCCATGTGGGCACACTCATTCTAACAGTTCAGTGTTCACACCTCCATGTGGGCACACTCATTCTAACAGTTCAGTGTGCACACCTCCATGTGGGCACACTCATTCTAACAGTTCAGTGTGCACACCTCCATGTGGACACACTCATTCTAACAGTTCAGTGTGCACACCTCCACAGGGACATACTCATTCTAACAGTTCAGTGTGCACACCTCCATGTGGACACACTCATTCTAACAGTTCAGTGTGCACACTTCCATGTGGACACATTCATTCTAACAGTTCAGTGTGCACAACTCCATGTGGACACACTCATTCTAACAGTTCAGTGTGCACACCTCCACAGGGACACACTCATTCTAACAGTTCAGTGTGCACACCTCCATGTGGGCACACTCATTCTAACAGTTCAGTGTGCACACCTCCATGTGGGCACACTCATTCTAACAGTTCAGTGTGCACACCTCCATGTGGACACACTCATTCTAACAGTTCAGTGTGCACTCCTCCACAGGGACACACTCATTCTAACAGTTCAAAATGCACACCTCAATGTGGGCACACTCATTCTAACAGTTCAGTGTGCACACCTCCATGTGGACACACTCATTCTAACAGTACAGTGTGCACACCTCCACAGGGACACACTCATTCTAAAACTTCAGTGTGCACACCTCCATGTGGACACACTCATTCTAACAGTTCAGTGTGCACACCTCGATGTGGACACACTCATTCTAAGAATTCAGTGTGCACACCTCCATGTGGTCACACTCATTCTAACAGTTCAGTGTGCACACCTCCATGTGGACACACTCATTCTAACAGTTCAGTGTGCACACCTCCACAGGGACATACTCATTCTAACAGTTCAGTGTGCACACCTCCATGTGGACACACTCATTCTAACAGTTCAGTGTGCACACCTCCATGTGGGCACACTCATTCTAACAGTTCAGTGTGCACACCTCCATGTGGGCACACTCATTCTAACAGTTCAGTGTGCACACCTCCATGTGGGCACACTCATTCTAACAGTTCAGTCTGCACACCTCCATGTGGTCACACTCATTCTAACAGTTCAGTGTGCACACCTCCATGTGGACACACTCATTCTAACAGTTCAGTGTGCACACCTCCATGTGGACACACTCATTCTAAGAATTCAGTGTGCACAACTACATGTGGTCACACTCATTCTCACAGTTCAGTGTGCACACCTCCATGTGGGCACAATCATTCTCACAGTTCAGTCTGCACACCTCCATGTGGGCACACTCATTCTAACAGTTCAGTCTGCACACCTCCATGTGGTCACACTCATTCTAACAGTTCAGTGTGCACACCTCCATGGGGGCACACTCATTCTAACAGTTCAGGGTGCACACCTCCATGTGGGCACACTCATTCTAACAGTTCAGTGTGCACACCTCCATGTGGACACACTCATTCTAACATTTCAGTGTGCACACCTCCACGTGGACAAAATCTAACACTTCAGTGTGCACACCTCCATGTGGACACACTCATTCTAACATTTCAGTGTGCACACCTCCACAGGGACACACTCATTCTAACAGTTCAGTGTGCACACCTCCATGTGGACACAATCATTCTAACAGTTCAGTGTGCACACCTCAATGTGGACACACTCATTCTAACAGTTCAGTGTGCGCACCTCCATGTGGACACACTCATTCTAACAGTTCAGTGTGCACACCTCCACAGGGAAACACTCATTCTAACAGTTCAGTGTGCACACCTCCATGTGGGCACACTCATTCTAACAGTTCAGTGTGCACACCTCCATGTGGGCACACTCATTCTAACAGTTCAGTGTGCACACCTCCATGTGGACACACTCATTCTAACAGTTCAGTGTGCACTCCTCCACAGGGACACACTCATTCAAACAGTTCAAAATGCACACCTCAATGTGGGCACACTCATTCTAACAGTTCAGTGTGCACACCTCCATGTGGACACACTCATTCTAACAGTACAGTGTGCACACCTCCACAGGGACACACTCATTCTAAAACTTCAGTGTGCACACCTCCATGTGGACACACTCATTCTAACAGTTCAGTGTGCACACCTCCATGTGGACACACTCATTCTAACAGTTCAGTGTGCACACCTCCACAGGGACATACTCATTCTAACAATTCAGTGTGCACACCTCCATGTGGACACACTCATTCTAACAGTTCAGTGTGCACACCTCCATGTGGGCACACTCATTCTAACAGTTCAGTGTGCACACCTCCATGTGGGCACACTCATTCTAACAGTTCAGTGTGCACACCTCCATGTGGGCACACTCATTCTAACAGTTCAGTCTGCACACCTCCATGTGGTCACACTCATTCTAACAGTTCAGTGTGCACACCTCCATGTGGACACACTCATTCTAACAGTTCAGTGTGCACACCTCCATGTGGACACACTCATTCTAAGAATTCAGTGTGCACAACTACATGTGGTCACACTCATTCTCACAGTTCAGTGTGCACACCTCCATGTGGGCACACTCATTCTAACAGTTCAGTCTGCACACCTCCATGTGGGCACACTCATTCTAACAGTTCAGTCTGCACACCTCCATGTGGTCACACTCATTCTAACAGTTCAGGGTGCACACCTCCATGTGGGCACACTCATTCTAACAGTTCAGTGTGCACACCTCCATGTGGACACACTCATTCTAACAGTTCAGTGTGCACACCTCCATGTGGGCACACTCATTCTAACAGTTCAGTGTGCACACCTCCATGTGCGCACACTCATTCTAACAGTTCAGTGTTCACACCTCCATGTGGGCACACTCATTCTTACAGTTCAGTTTGCACACCTCCATGTGGGCACACTCATTCTAACAGTTCAGTGTGCACACCTCCATGTGGGCACACTCATTCTAACAGTTCAGTCTGCACACCTCAATGTGGGCACACTCATTCTAACAGTTCAGTGTGCACACCTCCATGTGTACACACTCATTCTAACAGTTCAGTGTGCACACCTCCATGTGGGCACACTCATTCTAACAGTTCAGTGTGCACACCTCCATGTGGGCACACTCATTCAAACAGTTCAGTGTGCACACTTCCATGTGGGCACAGTCATTCTAACAGTTCAGTGTGCACACCTCCATGTGGACACAGTCATTCTAACAGTTCATGTGCACAACTCCATGTGGGCACACTCATTCTTACAGTTCAGTGTGCACACCTTCATGTGGACACAGTCATTCTAACAGTTCAGTGTGCACACCTCCATGTGGACACAATCATTCTAACATTTCAGTGTGCACACCTCCATGTGGGCACACTCATTCAAACAGTTCAGTGTGCACACTTCCATGTGGGCACACTCATTCTAACAGTTCAGTGTGCACACCTCCATGTGGACACACACATTCTAACAGTTCAGTGTGCACACCTGCATGTGGACACACTCATTCTAACAGTTCAGTGTGCACACCTCCACAGGGACACACTCATTCTAACAGTTCACAGTGCACACCTCCATGTGGGCACAGTCATTCTAACAGTTCAGTGTGCACACATCCATGTGGACACAGTCATTCTAACAGTTCATGTGCACAACTCCATGTGGGCACACTCATTCTAACAGTTCAGTGTGCACACCTTCATGTGGACACAGTCATTCTAACAGTTCAGTGTGCACACCTCCATGTGGACACACTCATTCTAACAATTCAGTGTGCACATCTCCACAGGGATACACTCATTCTAACAGTTCAGTGTGCACAACTCCATGTGGACACACTCATTCTAACAGTTCAGTGTGCACAACACCATGTGGACACACTCATTCTAACAGTTCAGTGTGCACAACTCCATGTGGACACACTCATTCTAACAGTTCAGTGTGCACACCTCCATGTGGACACACTCATTCTAACAGTTCAGTGTGCACACCTCCACAGGGACACACTCATTCTAACAGTTCACAGTGCACACCTCCATGTGGGCACAGTCATTCTAACAGTTCAGTGTGCACACCTCCATGTGGACACAGTCATTCTAACAGTTCATGTGCACAACTCCATGTGGGCACACTCATTCTAACAGTTCAGTGTGCACACCTGCATGTGGACACACTCATTCTAACACTTCAGGGTGCACACCACTATGTGGGCACACTCATTTTAACAGTTCATTGTGCACACCTCCATGTGGGCACACTCATTCTAACAGTTCAGTGTGCACACCTCGATGTGGACACACTCATTCTAACAGTTCAGTGTGCACTCCTCCACAGGGACACACTCATTCTAACAGTTCAGTGTGCACACCTCCATGTGGGCACAGTCATTCTAACAGTTCAGTGTGCACAACTCCATGTGGGCACACTCATTCTAACAGTTCAGTGTGCACACCTCAATGTGGACACACTCATTCTAACAGTTCAGTGTGCGCACCTCCATGTGGGCACACACATTCTAACAGATCAGTGTGCACACCTCCATGTGGACACACTCATTCTAACAGTTCAGTGTGCACGCCTCCATGTGGGCACACTCATTCTAACAGTTCAGTGTGCACACCTCCACAGGGACACACTCATTCTAACAGTTCAGTGTGCACACCTCCATGTGGACACAATCATTCTAACAGTTCAGTGTGCACACCTCCATGTGGGCACACTCATTCTAACAGTTCAGTGTGCACACCTCAATGTGGACACACTCATTCTAACAGTTCAGTGTGCGCACCTCCATGTGGACACACTCATTCTAACAGTTCAGTGTGCACACCTCCACAGGGAAACACTCATTCTAACAGTTCAGTGTGCACACCTCCATGTGGGCACACTCATTCTAACAGATCATTGTGCACAAGTCCTTGTGGGCACACTCATTCTAACAGTTCAGTGTGCACACCTTCATGTGGACACTCTCATTCTAACAGTTCAGTGTGCACACCTTCATGTGGACACACTCATTCTAACTGTTCAGTGTGCACACCTCCATGTGGACACACTCATTCTAACAGTTCAGTGTACACACCTCCATGTGGATAAATTCTAACACTTCAGTGTGCACACCTCCATGTGGACACACTCATTCTAACATTTCAGTGTGCACACCTCCATGTGGACACACTCATTCTAACAGTTCAGTGTGCACACCTCCATGTGGACACACTCATTCTAACAGTTCAGGGTGCACATCTCCACAGGGATACACTCATTCTAACAGTTCAGTGTGCACAACTCCATGTGGACACACTCATTCTAACAGTTCAGTGTGCACAACACCATGTGGACACACTCATTCTAACAGTTCAGTGTGCACTCCTCCATGTGGACACACTCATTCTAACAGTTCAGTGTGCACACCTCCACAGGGACACACTCATTCTAACAGTTCAGTGTGCACACCTCCATGTGGGCACACTCATTCTAACAATTCAGTGTGCACACCTCCATTTGGACACACTCATTCTAACAGTTCAGTGTGCACACCTCCATGTGGACACACTCATTCTAACAGTTCAGTGTGCACATCTCCATGTGGGCACACTCATTCTAACAGTTCAGTGTGCACACCTCCATGTGGACACACTCATTCTAACAGTTCAGTGTGCACTCCTCCATGTGGACACACTCATTCTAACAGTTCAGTGTGCACACCTCCATGTGGACACACTCATTCTAACAGTTCAGTGTGCACACCTCCATGTGGACACACTCATTCTAACAGTTCAGTGTACACACCTCCATGTGGATAAATTCTAACACTTCGGTGTGCACACCTCCATGTGGACACAATCATTCTTACAGTTCAGTGTGCACACCTCCACAGGGACACACTCATTCTAACAGTTCAGTGTGCACACCTCCATGTGGGCACAGTCATTCTAACAGTTCAGTGTGCACACCTCCATGTGGACACACTCATTCTAACAGTTCAGTGTGCACAACTCCATGTGGGCACACTCATTCTAACAGTTCAGTGTGCACACCTCCATGTGGGCACACTCATTCTAACAGTTCAGTGTGCATACCTCCATGTGGGCACACTCATTCTAACAGATCAGTGTGCACACCTTCTTGTGGGCACACTCATTCTAAAGGTTCAGTGTGCACACCTCCATGTGGACACTCTCATTCTAACAGTTCAGTGTGCACACCTTCATGTGGACACACTCATTCTAACTGTTCAGTGTGCACACCTCCATGTGGACACACTCATTCTAACAGTTCAGTGTGCACACCTCCATGTGGACACACTCATTCTAACATTTCAGTGTGCACACCTCCACAGGGACACAATCATTCTAACAGTTCAGTGTGCATACCTCCATGTGGACACACTCATTCTAACAGTTCAGTGTGCACACCTCCATGTGGGCACACTCATTCTAACAGTTCAGTGTGCACACCTCCATGTGGGCACACTCATTCTAACAGTTCAGTGTTCACACCTCCATGTGGGCACACTCATTCTAACAGTTCAGTGTGCACACCTCCATGTGGGCACACTCATTCTAACATTTCAGTGTGCACACCTCCATGTGGACACACTCATTCTAACAGTTCAGTGTGCACACCTCCACAGGGACATACTCATTCTAACAGTTCAGTGTGCACACCTCCATGTGGACACACTCATTCTAACAGTTCAGTGTGCACACTTCCATGTGGACACATTCATTCTAACAGTTCAGTGTGCAAACCTCCATGTGGACACACTCATTCTAACAGTTCAGTGTGCACACCTCCATGTGGGCACACTCATTCTAACAGTTCAGTGTGCACACCTCCATGCGGGCACACTCATTCTAACAGTTCAGTGTGCATACCTCCATGTGGGCACACTCATTCTAACAGATCAGTGTGCACACCTCCTTGTGGGCACACTCATTCTAAAGGTTCAGTGTGCACACCTCCATGTGGACACTCTCATTCTAACAGTTCAGTGTGCACACCTTCATGTGGACACACTCATTCTAACTGTTCAGTGTGCACACCTCCATGTGGACACACTCATTCTAACAGTTCAGTGTGCACACCTCCATGTGGACACACTCATTCTAACATTTCAGTGTGCACACCTCCACAGGGACACAATCATTCTAACAGTTCAGTGTGCATACCTCCATGTGGACACACTCATTCTAACAGTTCAGTGTGCACACCTCCATGTGGGCACACTCATTCTAACAGTTCAGTGTGCACACCTCCATGTGGGCACACTCATTCTAACAGTTCAGTGTTCACACCTCCATGTGGGCACACTCATTCTAACAGTTCAGTGTGCACACCTCCATGTGGGCACACTCATTCTAACAGTTCAGTGTGCACACCTCCATGTGGACACACTCATTCTAACAGTTCAGTGTGCACACCTCCACAGGGACATACTCATTCTAACAGTTCAGTGTGCACACCTCCATGTGGACACACTCATTCTAACAGTTCAGTGTGCACACTTCCATGTGGACACATTCATTCTAACAGTTCAGTGTGCACAACTCCATGTGGACACACTCATTCTAACAGTTCAGTGTGCACACCTCCACAGGGACACACTCATTCTAACAGTTCAGTGTGCACACCTCCATGTGGGCACACTCATTCTAACAGTTCAGTGTGCACACCTCCATGTGGGCACACTCATTCTAACAGTTCAGTGTGCACACCTCCATGTGGACACACTCATTCTAACAGTTCAGTGTGCACTCCTCCACAGGGACACACTCATTCTAACAGTTCAAAATGCACACCTCAATGTGGGCACACTCATTCTAACAGTTCAGTGTGCACACCTCCATGTGGACACACTCATTCTAACAGTACAGTGTGCACACCTCCACAGGGACACACTCATTCTAAAACTTCAGTGTGCACACCTCCATGTGGACACACTCATTCTAACAGTTCAGTGTGCACACCTCGATGTGGACACACTCATTCTAAGAATTCAGTGTGCACACCTCCATGTGGTCACACTCATTCTAACAGTTCAGTGTGCACACCTCCATGTGGACACACTCATTCTAACAGTTCAGTGTGCACACCTCCACAGGGACATACTCATTCTAACAGTTCAGTGTGCACACCTCCATGTGGACACACTCATTCTAACAGTTCAGTGTGCACACCTCCATGTGGGCACACTCATTCTAACAGTTCAGTGTGCACACCTCCATGTGGGCACACTCATTCTAACAGTTCAGTGTGCACACCTCCATGTGGGCACTCTCATTCTAACAGTTCAGTCTGCACACCTCCATGTGGTCACACTCATTCTAACAGTTCAGTGTGCACACCTCCATGTGGACACACTCATTCTAACAGTTCAGTGTGCACACCTCCATGTGGACACACTCATTCTAAGAATTCAGTGTGCACAACTACATGTGGTCACACTCATTCTCACAGTTCAGTGTGCACACCTCCATGTGGGCACACTCATTCTCACAGTTCAGTCTGCACACCTCCATGTGGGCACACTCGTTCTAACAGTTCAGTCTGCACACCTCCATGTGGTCACACTCATTCTAACAGTTCAGTGTGCACACCTCCATGGGGGCACACTCATTCTAACAGTTCAGGGTGCACACCTCCATGTGGGCACACTCATTCTAACAGTTCAGTGTGCACACCTCCATGTGGACACACTCATTCTAACATTTCAGTGTGCACACCTCCACGTGGACAAAATCTAACATTTCAGTGTGCACACCTCCACAGGGACACACTCATTCTAACAGTTCAGTGTGCACACCTCCATGTGGACACAATCATTCTAACAGTTCAGTGTGCACACCTCAATGTGGACACACTCATTCTAACAGTTCAGTGTGCGCACCTCCATGTGGACACACTCATTCTAACAGTTCAGTGTGCACACCTCCACAGGGAAACACTCATTCTAACAGTTCAGTGTGCACACCTCCATGTGGGCACACTCATTCTAACAGTTCAGTGTGCACACCTCCATGTGGGCACACTCATTCTAACAGTTCAGTGTGCACACCTCCATGTGGACACACTCATTCTAACAGTTCAGTGTGCACTCCTCCACAGGGACACACTCATTCAAACAGTTCAAAATGCACACCTCAATGTGGGCACACTCATTCTAACAGTTCAGTGTGCACACCTCCATGTGGACACACTCATTCTAACAGTACAGTGTGCACACCTCCACAGGGACACACTCATTCTAAAACTTCAGTGTGCACACCTCCATGTGGACACACTCATTCTAACAGTTCAGTGTGCACACCTCGATGTGGACACACTCATTCTAAGAATTCAGTGTGCACACCTCCATGTGGTCACACTCATTCTAACAGTTCAGTGTGCACACCTCCATGTGGACACACTCATTCTAACAGTTCAGTGTGCACACCTCCACAGGGACATACTCATTCTAACAGTTCAGTGTGCACACCTCCATGTGGACACACTCATTCTAACAGTTCAGTGTGCACACCTCCATGTGGGCACACTCATTCTAACAGTTCAGTGTGCACACCTCCATGTGGGCACACTCATTCTAACAGTTCAGTGTGCACACCTCCATGTGGGCACACTCATTCTAACAGTTCAGTCTGCACACCTCCATGTGGTCACACTCATTCTAACAGTTCAGTGTGCACACCTCCATGTGGACACACTCATTCTAACAGTTCAGTGTGCACACCTCCATGTGGACACACTCATTCTAAGAATTCAGTGTGCACAACTACATGTGGTCACACTCATTCTCACAGTTCAGTGTGCACACCTCCATGTGGGCACACTCATTCTAACAGTTCAGTCTGCACACCTCCATGTGGGCACACTCATTCTAACAGTTCAGTCTGCACACCTCCATGTGGTCACACTCATTCTAACAGTTCAGGGTGCACACCTCCATGTGGGCACACTCATTCTAACAGTTCAGTGTGCACACCTCCATGTGGACACACTCATTCTAACATTTCAGTGTGCACACCTACACGTGGACAAAATCTAACACGTCAGTGTGCACACCTCCATGTGGACACACTCATTCTAACATTTCAGTGTGCACACCTCCACAGGGACACACTCATTCTAACAGTTCAGTGTGCACACCTCCACAGGGACACACTCATTCTAACGGTTCAGTGTTCTAACCCCATGTGGGCACAGTCATTCTAACAGATCAGTGTGCACACCTCCATGTGGACACACTCATTCTAACAGTTCAGTGTGCACACCTCCATGTGGACACACTCATTCTAACATTACAGTGTGCACACCTCCCCAGGGACACACTCATTCTAAAAGTTCAGTGTGCACACCTCCATGTGGACAAACTCATTCTAAGAATTCAGTGTGCACAACTACATGTGGTCACACTCATTCTCACAGTTCAGTGTGCACACCTCCATGTGGGCACACTCATTCTAACAGTTCAGTCTGCACACCTCCATGTGGGCACACTCATTCTAACAGTTCAGTCTGCACACCTCCATGTGGTCACACTCATTCTAACAGTTCAGTGTGCACACCTCCATGGGGGCACACTCATTCTAACAGTTCAGGGTGCACACCTCCATGTGGGCACACTCATTCTAACAGTTCAGTGTGCACACCTCCATGTGGACACACTCATTCTAACATTTCAGTGTGCACACCTCCACAGGGACACACTCATTCTAACAGTTCAGTGTGCACACCTCCATGTGGACACAATCATTCTAACAGTTCAGTGTGCACACCTCCATGTGGGCACACTCATTCTAACAGTTCAGTCTGCACACCTCCATGTGGACACACTCATTCTAACAGTTCAGTGTGCACACTTTCATGTGGGCACACTCATTCTAACAGTTCAGTGTGCACACCTCCACAGGGACACACTCATTCTAACGGTTCAGTGTTCTAACCCCAAGTGGGCACAGTCATTCTAACAGTTCAGTGTGCACACCTCCATGTGGACACACTCATTCTAACAGTTCAGTGTGCACACCTCCATGTGGACACACTCATTCTAACATTACAGTGTGCACACCTCCCCAGGGACACACTCATTCTAAAAGTTCAGTGTGCACACCTCCATGTGGACACACTCATTCTAACAGTTCAGTGTGCACACCTCCATGTGGACACACTCATTCTAAGAATTCAGTGTGCACACCTCCATGTGGGCACACTCATTCTAACAGTTCAGTGTGCACACCTCCAAGTGGACACACTCATTCTAACAGTTCAGTGTGCACACCTCCATGTGGACACACTCATTCTAACAGTTCAGTGTGCACACCTCCATGTGGACACACTCATTCAAACAGTTCAGTGTGCACACCTCCATGTGGACACACTCATTCTAACATTTCAGTGTGCACACCTCCACAGGGACACAATCATTCTAACAGTTCAGTGTGCATACCTCCATGTGGACACACTCATTCTAACAGTTCAGTGTGCACACCTCCATGTGGGCACACTCATTCTAACAGTTCAGTGTGCACACCTCCATGTGGGCACACTCATTCTAACAGTTCAGTGTTCACACCTCCATGTGGGCACACTCATTCTTACAGTTCAGTTTGCACACCTCCATGTGGGCACACTCATTCTAACAGTTCAGTGTGCACACCTCCATGTGGGCACACTCATTCTAACAGTTCAGTCTGCACACCTCAATGTGGGCACACTCATTCTAACAGTTCAGTGTGCACACCTCCATGTGTACACACTCATTCTAACAGTTCAGTGTGCACACCTCCATGTGGGCACACTCATTCTAACAGTTCAGTGTGCACACCTCCATGTGGGCACACTCATTCAAACAGTTCAGTGTGCACACTTCCATGTGGGCACAGTCATTCTAACAGTTCAGTGTGCACACCTCCATGTGGACACAGTCATTCTAACAGTTCATGTGCACAACTCCATGTGGGCACACTCATTCTTACAGTTCAGTGTGCACACCTTCATGTGGACACAGTCATTCTAACAGTTCAGTGTGCACACCTCCATGTGGACACAATCATTCTAACATTTCAGTGTGCACACCTCCATGTGGGCACACTCATTCAAACAGTTCAGTGTGCACACTTCCATGTGGGCACACTCATTCTAACAGTTCAGTGTGCACACCTCCATGTGGACACACACATTCTAACAGTTCAGTGTGCACACCTGCATGTGGACACACTCATTCTAACAGTTCAGTGTGCACACCTCCACAGGGACACACTCATTCTAACAGTTCACAGTGCACACCTCCATGTGGGCACAGTCATTCTAACAGTTCAGTGTGCACACATCCATGTGGACACAGTCATTCTAACAGTTCATGTGCACAACTCCATGTGGGCACACTCATTCTAACAGTTCAGTGTGCACACCTTCATGTGGACACAGTCATTCTAACAGTTCAGTGTGCACACCACCATGTGGACACACTCATTCTAACAATTCAGTGTGCACATCTCCACAGGGATACACTCATTCTAACAGTTCAGTGTGCACAACTCCATGTGGACACACTCATTCTAACAGTTCAGTGTGCACAACACCATGTGGACACACTCATTCTAACAGTTCAGTGTGCACAACTCCATGTGGACACACTCATTCTAACAGTTCAGTGTGCACACCTCCATGTGGACACACTCATTCTAACAGTTCAGTGTGCACACCTCCACAGGGACACACTCATTCTAACAGTTCACAGTGCACACCTCCATGTGGGCACAGTCATTCTAACAGTTCAGTGTGCACACCTCCATGTGGACACAGTCATTCTAACAGTTCATGTGCACAACTCCATGTGGGCACACTCATTCTAACAGTTCAGTGTGCACACCTGCATGTGGACACACTCATTCTAACACTTCAGGGTGCACACCACTATGTGGGCACACTCATTTTAACAGTTCATTGTGCACACCTCCATGTGGGCACACTCATTCTAACAGTTCAGTGTGCACACCTCGATGTGGACACACTCATTCTAACAGTTCAGTGTGCACTCCTCCACAGGGACACACTCATTCTAACAGTTCAGTGTGCACACCTCCATGTGGGCACAGTCATTCTAACAGTTCAGTGTGCACAACTCCATGTGGGCACACTCATTCTAACAGTTCAGTGTGCACACCTCAATGTGGACACACTCATTCTAACAGTTCAGTGTGCGCACCTCCATGTGGGCACACACATTCTAACAGATCAGTGTGCACACCTCCATGTGGACACACTCATTCTAACAGTTCAGTGTGCGCGCCTCCATGTGGGCACACTCATTCTAACAGTTCAGTGTGCACACCTCCACAGGGACACACTCATTCTAACAGTTCAGTGTGCACACCTCCATGTGGACACAATCATTCTAACAGTTCAGTGTGCACACCTCCATGTGGGCACACTCATTCTAACAGTTCAGTGTGCACACCTCAATGTGGACACACTCATTCTAACAGTTCAGTGTGCGCACCTCCATGTGGACACACTCATTCTAACAGTTCAGTGTGCACACCTCCACAGGGAAACACTCATTCTAACAGTTCAGTGTGCACACCTCCATGTGGGCACACTCATTCTAACAGTTCAGTGTGCACACCTCCATGTGGGCACACTCATTCTAACAGTTCAGTGTGCACACCTCCATGTGGACACACTCATTCTAACAGTTCAGTGTGCACTCCTCCACAGGGACACACTCATTCAAACAGTTCAAAATGCACACCTCAATGTGGGCACACTCATTCTAACAGTTCAGTGTGCACACCTCCATGTGGACACACTCATTCTAACAGTACAGTGTGCACACCTCCACAGGGACACACTCATTGTAAAACTTCAGTGTGCACACCTCCATGTGGACACACTCATTCTAACAGTTCAGTGTGCACACCTCGATGTGGACACACTCATTCTAAGAATTCAGTGTGCACACCTCCATGTGGTCACACTCATTCTAACAGTTCAGTGTGCACACCTCCATGTGGACACACTCATTCTAACAGTTCAGTGTGCACACCTCCACAGGGACATACTCATTCTAACAGTTCAGTGTGCACACCTCCATGTGGGCACACTCATTCTAACAGTTCAGTGTGCACACCTCCATGTGGGCACACTCATTCTAACAGTTCAGTGTGCACACCTCCATGTGGGCACACTCATTCTAACAGTTCAGTGTGCACACCTCCATGTGGGCACACTCATTCTAACAGTTCAGTCTGCACACCTCCATGTGGTCACACTCATTCTAACAGTTCAGTGTGCACACCTCCATGTGGACACACTCATTCTAACAGTTCAGTGTGCACACCTCCATGTGGACACACTCATTCTAAGAATTCAGTGTGCACAACTACATGTGGTCACACTCATACTCACAGTTCAGTGTGCACACCTCCATGTGGGCACACTCATTCTAACAGTTCAGTGTGCACACCTCCATGTGGACACACTCATTCTAACATTTCTGTGTGCACACCTACACGTGGACAAAATCTAACACTTCAGTGTGCACACCTCCATGTGGACACACTCATTCTAACATTTCAGTGTGCACACCTCCACAGGGACACACTCATTCTAACAGTTCAGTGTGCACACCTCCATGTGGACACAATCATTCTAACAGTTCAGTGTGCACACCTCCATGTGGGCACACTCATTCTAACAGTTCAGTCTGCACACCTCCATGTGGACACACTCATTCTAACAGTTCAGTGTGCACACTTTCATGTGGGCACACTCATTCTAACAGTTCAGTGTGCACACCTCCACAGGGACACACTCATTCTAACGGTTCAGTGTTCTAACCCCATGTGGGCACAGTCATTCTAACAGTTCAGTGTGCACACCTCCATGTGGACACACTCATTCTAACAGTTCAGTGTGCACACCTCCATGTGGACACACTCATTCTAACATTACAGTGTGCACACCTCCCCAGGGACACACTCATTCTAAAAGTTCAGTGTGCACACCTCCATGTGGACAAACTCATTCTAAGAATTCAGTGTGCACAACTACATGTGGTCACACTCATTCTCACAGTTCAGTGTGCACACCTCCATGTGGGCACACTCATTCTAACAGTTCAGTCTGCACACCTCCATGTGGGCACACTCATTCTAACAGTTCAGTCTGCACACCTCCACGTGGTCACACTCATTCTAACAGTTCAGTGTGCACACCTCCATGGGGGCACACTCATTCTAACAGTTCAGGGTGCACACCTCCATGTGGGCACACTCATTCTAACAGTTCAGTGTGCACACCTCCATGTGGACACACTCATTCTAACATTTCAGTGTGCACACCTACACGTGGACAAAATCTAACACTTCAGTGTGCACACCTCCATGTGGACACACTCATTCTAACATTTCAGTGTGCACACCTCCACAGGGACACACTCATTCTAACAGTTCAGTGTGCACACCTCCATGTGGACACAATCATTCTAACAGTTCAGTGTGCACACCTCCATGTGGGCACACTCATTCTAACAGTTCAGTCTGCACACCTCCATGTGGACACACTCATTCTAACAGTTCAGTGTGCACACTTTCATGTGGGCACACTCATTCTAACAGTTCAGTGTGCACACCTCCACAGGGACACACTCATTCTAACGGTTCAGTGTTCTAACCCCATGTGGGCACAGTCATTCTAACAGTTCAGTGTGCACACCTCCATGTGGACACACTCATTCTAACAGTTCAGTGTGCACACCTCCATGTGGACACACTCATTCTAACATTACAGTGTGCACACCTCCCCAGGGACACACTCATTCTAAAAGTTCAGTGTGCACACCTCCATGTGGACACACTCATTCTAACAGTTCAGTGTGCACACCTCCATGTGGACACACTCATTCTAAGAATTCAGTGTGCACACCTCCATGTGGGCACACTCATTCTAACAGTTCAGTGTGCACACCTCCAAGTGGACACACTCATTCTAACAGTTCAGTGTGCACACCTCCATGTGGACACACTCATTCTAACAGTTCAGTGTGCACACCTCCATGTGGACACACTCATTCAAACAGTTCAGTGTGCACACCTCCATGTGGACACACTCATTCTAACATTTCAGTGTGCACACCTCCACAGGGACACAATCATTCTAACAGTTCAGTGTGCATACCTCCATGTGGACACACTCATTCTAACAGTTCAGTGTGCACACCTCCATGTGGGCACACTCATTCTAACAGTTCAGTGTGCACAACACCATGTGGACACACTCATTCTAACAGTTCAGTGTTCACACCTCCATGTGGGAACACTCATTCTTACAGTTCAGTTTGCACACCTCCATGTGGGCACACTCATTCTAACAGTTCAGTGTGCACACCTCCATGTGGGCACACTCATTCTAACAGTTCAGTCTGCACACCTCAATGTGGGCACACTCATTCTAACAGTTCAGTGTGCACACATCCATGTGTACACACTCATTCTAACAGTTCAGTGTGCACACCTCCATGTGGGCACACTCATTCTAACAGTTCAGTGTGCACACCTCCATGTGGGCACACTCATTCAAACAGTTCAGTGTGCACACTTCCATGTGGGCACAGTCATTCTAACAGTTCAGTGTGCACACCTCCATGTGGACACAGTCATTCTAACAGTTCATGTGCACAACTCCATGTGGGCACACTCATTCTTACAGTTCAGTGTGCACACCTTCATGTGGACACAGTCATTCTAACAGTTCAGTGTGCACACCTCCATGTGGACACAATCATTCTAACATTTCAGTGTGCACACCTCCATGTGGGCACACTCATTCAAACAGTTCAGTGTGCACACTTCCATGTGGGCACACTCATTCTAACAGTTCAGTGTGCACACCTCCATGTGGACACACACATTCTAACAGTTCAGTGTGCACACCTCCATGTGGACACACTCATTCTAACAGTTCAGTGTGCACACCTCCACAGGGACACACTCATTCTAACAGTTCACAGTGCACACCTCCATGTGGGCACAGTCATTCTAACAGTTCAGTGTGCACACATCCATGTGGACACAGTCATTCTAACAGTTCATGTGCACAACTCCATGTGGGCACACTCATTCTAACAGTTCAGTGTGCACACCTCCATGTGGACACACTCATTCTAACAGTTCAGTGTGCACATCTCCACAGGGATACATTCATTCTAACAGTTCAGTGTGCACAACTCCATGTGGACACACTCATTCTAACAGTTCAGTGTGCACAACACCATGTGGACACACTCATTCTAACAGTTCAGTGTGCACACCTCCATGTGGACACACTCATTCTAACAGTTCAGTGTGCACACCTCCACAGGGACACACTCATTCTAACAGTTCACAGTGCACACCTCCATGTGGGCACAGTCATTCTAACAGTTCAGTGTGCACACCTCCATGTGGACACAGTCATTCTAACAGTTCATGTGCACAACTCCATGTGGGCACACTCATTCTAACAGTTCAGTGTGCACACCTGCATGTGGACACACTCATTCTAACAGTTCAGGGTGCACACCACTATGTGGGCACACTCATTTTAACAGTTCATTGTGCACACCTCCATGTGGGCACACTCATTCTAACAGTTCAGTGTGCACACCTCGATGTGGACACACTCATTCTAACAGTTCAGTGTGCACTCCTCCACAGGGACACACTCATTCTAACAGTTCAGTGTGCACACCTCCATGTGGACACACTCATTCTAACAGTTCAGTGTGCACAACTCCATGTGGGCACACTCATTCTAACAGTTCAGTGTGCACACCTCAATGTGGACACACTCATTCTAACAGTTCAGTGTGCGCACCTCCATGTGGGCACACACATTCTAACAGATCAGTGTGCACACCTCCATGTGGACACACTCATTCTAACAGTTCAGTGTGCACGCCTCCATGTGGGCACACTCATTCTAACAGTTCAGTGTGCACACCTTCATGTGGACACACTCATTCTAACAGTTCAGTGTGCACACCTCCATGTGGACACACTCATTCTAACAGTTCAGTGTGCACGCCTCCATGTGGGCACACTCATTCTAACAGTTCAGTGTGCACTCCTCCATGTGTACACACTCATTCTAACAGTTCAGTGTGCACACCTCCATGTGGACACACTCATTCTAACAGTTCAGTGTGCGCACCTCCATGTGGGCACACTCATTCTAACAGTTCAGTGTGCACACCTCAATGTGGGCACACTCATTCTAACAGTTGAGTGTGCACACCTCCATCTGGGCACACTCATTCTAACAGTTCAGTGTGCACACATCCATGTGGGCAAACTCATTCTAACATTTCAGTGTGCACACCTCCATGTGGGCACACTCATTCTAACAGTTCTGTGTGCACACCTCCATGTGGTCACACTCATTCTAACAGTTCAGTGTGCACACCTCCATGTGGACAAATTCTAACACTTCAGTGTGCACACATCCTTGTGGACACACTCATTCTAACATTTCAGTGTGCACACATCCACAGGGACACACTCATTCTAACAGTTCAGTGTGCAAACCTCCATGTGGACACACTCATTCTAACAGTTCAGTGTGCACACCTCCATGTGGGCACACTCATTCTAACAGTTCAGTGTGCACACCTCCATGTGGGCACACTCATTCTAACAGTTCAGTGTGCATACCTCCATGTGGGCACACTCATTCTAACAGATCCGTGTGCACACCTCCTTGTGGGCACACTCATTCTAAAGGTTCAGTGTGCACACCTCCATGTGGACACTCTTATTCTAACAGTTCAGTGTGCACACCTTCATGTGGACACACTCATTCTAACTGTTCAGTGTGCACACCTCCATGTGGACACACTCATTCTAACAGTTCAGTGTACACACCTCCATGTGGATAAATTCTAACACTTCAGTGTGCACACCTCCATGTGGACACACTCATTCTAACATTTCAGTGTGCACACCTCCACAGGGACACACTCATTCTAACAGTTCAGTGTGCACACCTCCATGTGGACACACTCATTCTAACAGTTCAGTGTGCACACCTCCATGTGGACAAACTCATTCTAACAGTTCAGTGTGCACACCTCCATGTGGACACACTCATTCTAACAGTACAGTGTGCACACCTCCACAGGGACACACTCATTCTAAAACTTCAGTGTGCACACTTCCATGTGGACACACTCATTCTAACAGTTCAGTGTGCACACCTCCATGTGGACACACTCATTCTAAGAATTCAGTGTGCACACCTCCATGTGGTCACACTCATTCTAACAGTTCAGTGTGCACACCTCCATGTGGGCACACTCATTCTAACAGTTCAGTGTTCATACCTCCATGTGGGCACACTCATTCTAACAGTTCAGTCTGCACACCTCCATGTGGGCACACTCATTCTAACAGTTCAGTGTGCACACCTCCATGTGGACACACTCATTCTAACAGTTCAGTGTGCACACCTCCATGTGCACAAATTCATTCTAACAGTTCAGTGTGCACACCTCCATGTGGACACACTCATTCTAACAGTTCAGTGTGCACACCTCCATGTGGACACACTCATTCTAACAGTTCAGTGTGCACACCTCCACAGGGACACACTCATTCTAACAGTTCAGTGTGCACACCTCCATGTGGGCACACTCATTCTAACAGTTCAGTGTGCACACCTCCATGTGGACACACTCATTCTAACAGTTCAGTGTGCACTCCTCCATGTGGACACACTCATTCTAACAGTTCAGTGTGCACACCTCCATGTGGACACACTCATTCTAACAGTTCAGTGTGCACACCTCCATGTGGACACACTCATTCTAACAGTTCAGTGTTCACACCTCCATGTGGATAAATTCAAACACTTCGGTGTGCACACCTCCATGTGGACACAATCATTCTAACAGTTCAGTGTGCACACCTCCACAGGGACACACTCATTCTAACAGTTCAGTGTGCACACCTCCATGTGGGCACAGTCATTCTAACAGTTCAGTGTGCACAACTCCATGTGGGCACACTCATTCTAACAGTTCAGTGTGCACACCTCCATTTGGACACACTCATTCTAACAGTTCAGTGTGCACACCTCCATGTGGACACACTCATTCTAACAGTTCAGTGTGCACACCTCCATGTGGGCACACTCATTCTAACAGTTCAGTGTGCACACCTCCATGTGGACACACTCATTCTAACAGTTCAGTGTGCACTCCTCCATGTGTACACACTCATTCTAACAGTTCAGTGTGCACACCTCCATGTGGACACACTCATTCTAACAGTTCAGTGTGCACACCTCCATGTGGACACACTCATTCTAACAGTTCAGTGTACACACCTCCATGTGGATAAATTCTAACACTTCGGTGTGCACACCTCCATGTGGACACAATCATTCTAACAGTTCAGTGTGCACACCTCCACAGGGACACACTCATTCTAACAGTTCAGTGTGCACACCTCCATGTGGGCACAGTCATTCTAACAGTTCAGTGTGCACAACTCCATGTGGGCACACTCATTCTAACAGTTCAGTGTGCACACCTCCATGTGGACACACTCATTCTAACAGTTCAGTGTGCGCACCTTCATGTGGGCACACTCATTCTAACAGTTCAGTGTGCACGCCTCCATGTGGGCACACTCATTCTAACAGTTCAGTGTGCACACCTCAATGTGCGCACACTCATTCTAACAGTTGAGTGTGCACACCTCCATCTGGGCACACTCATTCTAACAGTTCAGTGTGCACACATCCATGTGGACACACTCATTCTAACATTTCAGTGTGCACACATCCACAGGGACACACTCATTCTAACAGTTCAGTGTGCAAACCTCCATGTGGACACACTCATTCTAACAGTTCAGTGTGCACACCTCCATGTGGGCACACTCATTCTAACAGTTCAGTGTGCACACCTCCATGTGGGCACACTCATTCTAACAGTTCAGTGTGCATACCTCCATGTGGGCACACTCATTCTAACAGATCAGTGTGCACACCTCCTTGTGGGCACACTCATTCTAAAAGTTCAGTGTGCACACCTCCATGTGGACACTCTCATTCTAACAGTTCAGTGTGCACACCTTCATGTGGACACACTCATTCTAACTGTTCAGTGTGCACACCTCCATGTGGACACACTCATTCTAACAGTTCAGTGTACACACCTCCATGTGGATAAATTCTAACACTTCAGTGTGCACACCTCCATGTGGACACAATCATTCTAACATTTCAGTGTGCACACCTCCACAGGGACACACTCATTCTAACATTTCAGTGTGCACACCTCCATGTGGACACACTCATTCTAACAGTTCAGTGTGCACACCTCCATGTGGACAAATTCTAACACTTCAGTGTGCAAACATCCATGTGGACACACTCATTCTAACATTTCAGTGTGCACACCTCCACAGGGACACACTCATTCTAACAGTTCAGTGTGCATACCTCCATGTGGGCACACTCATTCTAACAGATCAGTGTGCACAACTCTTTGTGGGCACACTCATTCTAACAGTTCAGTGTGCACACCTTCATGTGGACACACTCATTCTAACAGTTCAGTGTGCACACCTCCATGTGGACACACTCATTCTAACAGTTCAGTGTACACACCTCCATGTGGATAAATTCTAACACTTCAGTGTGCACACCTCCATGTGGACACACTCATTCTAACATTTCAGTGTGCACACCTCCATGTGGACACACTCATTCTAACAGTTCAGTGTGCACACCTCCATGTGGACACACTCATTCTAACAGTTCAGAGTGCACATCTCCACAGGGATACACTCATTCTAACAGTTCAGTGTGCACAACTCCATGTGAACACACTCATTCTAACAGTTCAGTGTGCACAACACCATGTGGACACACTCATTCTAACAGTTCAGTGTGCACTCCTCCATGTGGACACACTCATTCTAACAGTTCAGTGTGCACACCTCCACAGGGACACACTCATTCTAACATTTCAGTGTGCACACCTCCATGTGGGCACACTCATTCTAACAATTCAGTGTGCACACCTCCATTTGGACACACTCATTCTAACAGTTCAGTGTGCACACCTCCATGTGGACACACTCATTCTAACAGTTCAGTGTGCACACCTCCATGTGGGCACACTCATTCTAACAGTTCAGTGTGCACACCTCCATGTGGACACACTCATTCTAACAGTTCAGTGTGCACTCCTCCATGTGGACACACTCATTCTAACAGTTCAGTGTGCACACCTCCATGTGGACACACTCATTCTAACAGTTCAGTGTGCACACCTCCATGTGGACACACTCATTCTAACAGTTCAGTGTACACACCTCCATGTGGATAAATTCTAACACTTCGGTGTGCACACCTCCATGTGGTCACACTCATTCTAACAGTTCAGTGTGCACACCTCCATGTGGACACACTCATTCTAACAGTTCAGTGTGCACACCTCCATGTGGGCACAGTCATTCTAACAGTTCAGTGTGCACAACTCCATGTGGGCACACTCATTCTAACAGTTCAGTGTGCACACCTCCATGTGGACACACTCATTCTAACAGTTCAGTGTGCGCACCTCCATGTGGGCACACTCATTCTAACAGTTCAGTGTGCACACCTCAATGTGGGCACACTCATTCTAACAGTTGAGTGTGCACACCTCCATCTGGGCACATTCATTCTAACAGTTCAGTGTGCACACATCCATGTGGGCAAACTCATTCTAACATTTCAGTGTGCACACCTCCATGTGGGCACACTCATTCTAACAGTTCTGTGTGCACACCTCCATGTGGTCACACTCATTCTAACAGTTCAGTGTGCACACCTCCATGTGGACAAATTCTAACACTTCAGTGTGCACACATCCTTGTGGACACACTCATTCTAACATTTCAGTGTGCACACATCCACAGGGACACACTCATTCTAACAGTTCAGTGTGCAAACCTCCATGTGGACACACTCATTCTAACAGTTCAGTGTGCACACCTCCATGTGGGCACACTCATTCTAACAGTTCAGTGTGCACACCTCCATGTGGGCACACTCATTCTAACAGTTCAGTGTGCATACCTCCATGTGGGCACACTCATTCTAACAGATCCGTGTGCACACCTCCTTGTGGGCACACTCATTCTAAAGGTTCAGTGTGCACACCTCCATGTGGACACTCTCATTCTAACAGTTCAGTGTGCACACCTTCATGTGGACACACTCATTCTAACTGTTCAGTGTGCACACCTCCATGTGGACACACTCATTCTAACAGTTCAGTGTACACACCTCCATGTGGATAAATTCTAACACTTCAGTGTGCACACCTCCATGTGGACACACTCATTCTAACATTTCAGTGTGCACACCTCCACAGGGACACACTCATTCTAACAGTTCAGTGTGCACACCTCCATGTGGACACACTCATTCTAACAGTTCAGTGTGCACACCTCCATGTGGACAAACTCATTCTAACAGTTCAGTGTGCACACCTCCATGTGGACACACTCATTCTAACAGTACAGTGTGCACACCTCCACAGGGACACACTCATTCTAAAACTTCAGTGTGCACACTTCCATGTGGACACACTCATTCTAACAGTTCAGTGTGCACACCTCCATGTGGACACACTCATTCTAAGAATTCAGTGTGCACACCTCCATGTGGTCACACTCATTCTAACAGTTCAGTGTGCACACCTCCATGTGGGCACACTCATTCTAACAGTTCAGTGTTCATACCTCCATGTGGGCACACTCATTCTAACAGTTCAGTCTGCACACCTCCATGTGGGCACACTCATTCTAACAGTTCAGTGTGCACACCTCCATGTGGACACACTCATTCTAACAGTTCAGTGTGCACACCTCCATGTGCACAAATTCATTCTAACAGTTCAGTGTGCACACCTCCATGTGGACACACTCATTCTAACAGTTCAGTGTGCACACCTCCATGTGGACACACTCATTCTAACAGTTCAGTGTGCACACCTCCACAGGGACACACTCATTCTAACAGTTCAGTGTGCACACCTCCATGTGGGCACACTCATTCTAACAGTTCAGTGTGCACACCTCCATGTGGACACACTCATTCTAACAGTTCAGTGTGCACTCCTCCATGTGGACACACTCATTCTAACAGTTCAGTGTGCACACCTCCATGTGGACACACTCATTCTAACAGTTCAGTGTGCACACCTCCATGTGGACACACTCATTCTAACAGTTCAGTGTACACACCTCCATGTGGATAAATTCTAACACTTCGGTGTGCACACCTCCATGTGGACACAATCATTCTAACAGTTCAGTGTGCACACCTCCACAGGGACACACTCATTCTAACAGTTCAGTGTGCACACCTCCATGTGGGCACAGTCATTCTAACAGTTCAGTGTGCACAACTCCATGTGGGCACACTCATTCTAACAGTTCAGTGTGCACACCTCAATGTGGGCACACTCATTCTAACAGTTGAGTGTGCACACCTCCATCTGGGCACACTCATTCTAACAGTTCAGTGTGCACACATCCATGTGGACACACTCATTCTAACATTTCAGTGTGCACACATCCACAGGGACACACTCATTCTAACAGTTCAGTGTGCAAACCTCCATGTGGACACACTCATTCTAACAGTTCAGTGTGCACACCTCCATGTGGGCACACTCATTCTAACAGTTCAGTGTGCACACCTCCATGTGGGCACACTCATTCTAACAGTTCAGTGTGCATAACTCCATGTGGGCACACTCATTCTAACAGATCAGTGTGCACACCTCCTTGTGGGCACACTCATTCTAAAAGTTCAGTGTGCACACCTCCATGTGGACACTCTCATTCTAACAGTTCAGTGTGCACACCTTCATGTGGACACACTCATTCTAACTGTTCAGTGTGCACACCTCCATGTGGACACACTCATTCTAACAGTTCAGTGTACACACCTCCATGTGGATAAATTCTAACACTTCAGTGTGCACACCTCCATGTGGACACACTCATTCTAACATTTCAGTGTGCACACCTCCACAGGGACACACTCATTCTAACATTTCAGTGTGCACACCTCCATGTGGACACACTCATTCTAACAGTTCAGTGTGCACACCTCCATGTGGACAAATTCTAACACTTCAGTGTGCAAACATCCATGTGGACACACTCATTCTAACATTTCAGTGTGCACACCTCCACAGGGACACACTCATTCTAACAGTTCAGTGTGCATACCTCCATGTGGGCACACTCATTCTAACAGATCAGTGTGCACAACTCCTTGTGGGCACACTCATTCTAACAGTTCAGTGTGCACACCTTCATGTGGACACTCTCATTCTAACAGTTCAGTGTGCACACCTTCATGTGGACACACTCATTCTAACAGTTCAGTGTCCACACCTCCATGTGGACACACTCATTCTAACAGTTCAGTGTACACACCTCCATGTGGATAAATTCTAACACTTCAGTGTGCCCACCTCCATGTGGACACACTCATTCTAACATTTCAGTGTGCACACCTCCATGTGGACACACTCATTCTAACAGTTCAGTGTGCACACCTCCATGTGGACACACTCATTCTAACAGTTCAGGGTGCACATCTCCACAGGGATACACTCATTCTAACAGTTCAGTGTGCACAACTCCATGTGGACACACTCATTCTAACAGTTCAGTGTGCACAACACCATGTGGACACACTCATTCTAACAGTTCAGTGTGCACTCCTCCATGTGGACACACTCATTCTAACAGTTCAGTGTGCACACCTCCACAGGGACACACTCATTCTAACATTTCAGTGTGCACACCTCCATGTGGGCACACTCATTCTAACAATTCAGTGTGCACACCTCCATTTGGACACACTCATTCTAACAGTTCAGTGTGCACACCTCCATGTGGACACACTCATTCTAACAGTTCAGTGTGCACACCTCCATGTGGGCACACTCATTCTAACAGTTCAGTGTGCACACCTCCATGTGGACACACTCATTCTAACAGTTCAGTGTGCACTCCTCCATGTGGACACACTCATTCTAACAGTTCAGTGTGCACACCTCCATGTGGACACACTCATTCTAACAGTTCAGTGTGCACACCTCCATGTGGACACACTCATTCTAACAGTTCAGTGTACACACCTCCATGTGGATAAATTCTAACACTTCGGTGTGCACACCTCCATGTGGTCACACTCATTCTAACAGTTCAGTGTGCACACCTCCATGTGGACACACTCATTCTAACAGTTCAGTGTGCACACCTCCATGTGGGCACAGTCATTCTAACAGTTCAGTGTGCACAACTCCATGTGGGCACACTCATTCTAACAGTTCAGTGTGCACACCTCCATGTGGACACACTCATTCTAACAGTTCAGTGTGCGCACCTCCATGTGGGCACACTCATTCTAACAGTTCAGTGTGCACACCTCAATGTGGGCACACTCATTCTAACAGTTGAGTGTGCACACCTCCATCTGGGCACACTCATTCTAACAGTTCAGTGTGCACACATCCATGTGGGCAAACTCATTCTAACATTTCAGTGTGCACACCTCCATGTGGGCACACTCATTCTAAGAGTTCTGTGTGCACACCTCCATGTGGTCACACTCATTCTAACAGTTCAGTGTGCACACCTCCATGTGGACAAATTCTAACACTTCAGTGTGCACACATCCTTGTGGACACACTCATTCTAACATTTCAGTGTGCACACATCCACAGGGACACACTCATTCTAACAGTTCAGTGTGCAAACCTCCATGTGGACACACTCATTCTAACAGTTCAGTGTGCACACCTCCATGTGGGCACACTCATTCTAACAGTTCAGTGTGCACACCTCCATGTGGGCACACTCATTCTAACAGTTCAGTGTGCATACCTCCATGTGGGCACACTCATTCTAACAGATCCGTGTGCACACCTCCTTGTGGGCACACTCATTCTAAAGGTTCAGTGTGCACACCTAAATGTGGACACACTCATTCTAACAGTTCAGTGTACACACCTCCATGTGGATAAATTCTAACACTTCAGTGTGCACACCTCCATGTGGACACACTCATTCTAACATTTCAGTGTGCACACCTCCACAGGGACACACTCATTCTAACAGTTCAGTGTGCACACCTCCATGTGGACACACTCATTCTAACAGTTCAGTGTGCACACCTCCATGTGGACAAACTCATTCTAACAGTTCAGTGTGCACACCTCCATGTGGACACACTCATTCTAACAGTACAGTGTGCACACCTCCACAGGGACACACTCATTCTAAAACTTCAGTGTGCACACTTCCATGTGGACACACTCATTCTAACAGTTCAGTGTGCACACCTCCATGTGGACACACTCATTCTAAGAATTCAGTGTGCACACCTCCATGTGGTCACACTCATTCTAACAGTTCAGTGTGCACACCTCCATGTGGGCACACTCATTCTAACAGTTCAGTGTTCATACCTCCATGTGGGCACACTCATTCTTACAGTTCAGTCTGCACACCTCCATGTGGGCACACTCATTCTAACAGTTCAGTGTGCACACCTCCATGTGGACACACTCATTCTAACAGTTCAGTGTGCACACCTCCATGTGCACAAATTCATTCTAACAGTTCAGTGTGCACACCTCCATGTGGACACACTCATTCTAACAGTTCAGTGTGCACACCTCCATGTGGACACACTCATTCTAACAGTTCAGTGTGCACACCTCCACAGGGACACACTCATTCTAACAGTTCAGTGTGCACACCTCCATGTGGGCACACTCATTCTAACAGTTCAGTGTGCACACCTCCATGTGGACACACTCATTCTAACAGTTCAGTGTGCACTCCTCCACAGGGACACACTCATTCTAACAGTTCAAAATGCACACCTACATGTGGACACACTCATTCTAACAGTTCGTGTGCACACCTCTATGTGGACAAATTCTAACACTTCGGTGTGCACACCTCCATGTGGACACAATCATTCTAACAGTTCAGTATGCACACTCCACAGGGACACACTCATTCTAACAGTTCAGTGTGCACACCTCCATGTGGGCACACTCATTCTAACAGTTCAGTGTTCATACCTCCATGTGGGCACACTCATTCTAACAGTTCAGTCTGCACACCTCCATGTGGGCACACTCATTCTAACAGTTCAGTGTGCACACCTCCATGTGGACACACTCATTCTAACAGTTCAGTGTGCACACCTCCATGTGCACAAATTCATTCTAACAGTTCAGTGTGCACACCTCCATGTGGACACACTCATTCTAACAGTTCAGTGTGCACACCTCCATGTGGACACACTCATTCTAACAGTTCAGTGTGCACACCTCCACAGGGACACACTCATTCTAACAGTTCAGTGTGCACACCTCCATGTGGGCACACTCATTCTAACAGTTCAGTGTGCACACCTCCATGTGGACACACTCATTCTAACAGTTCAGTGTGCACTCCTCCACAGGGACACACTCATTCTAACAGTTCAAAATGCACACCTACATGTGGACACACTCATTCTAACAGTTCGTGTGCACACCTCTATGTGGACAAATTCTAACACTTCGGTGTGCACACCTCCATGTGGACACAATCATTCTAACAGTTCAGTATGCACACTCCACAGGGACACACTCATTCTAACAGTTCAGTGTGCACACCTCCATGTGGGCACAGTCATTCTAACAGTTCAGTGTGCACAACTCCATGTGGGCACACTCATTCTAACAGTTCAGTGTGCACACCTCCATGTGGACACACTCATTCTAACAGTTCAGTGTGCACACCTCCATGTGGGCACAGTCATTCTAACAGTTCAGTGTGCACAACTCCATGTGGGCACACTCATTCTAACAGTTCAGTGTGCACACCTCCATGTGGACACACTCATTCTAACAGTTCAGTGTGCGCACCTCCATGTGGGCACACTCATTCTAACAGTTCAGTGTGCACACCTCAATGTGGGCACACTCATTCTAACAGTTGAGTGTGCACACCTCCATCTGGGCACACTCATTCTAACAGTTCAGTGTGCACACATCCATGTGGGCAAACTCATTCTAACATTTCAGTGTGCACACCTCCATGTGGGCACACTCATTCTAACAGTTCTGTGTGCACACCTCCATGTGGTCACACTCATTCTAACAGTTCAGTGTGCACACCTCCATGTGGACAAATTCTAACACTTCAGTGTGCACACATCCTTGTGGACACACTCATTCTAACATTTCAGTGTGCACACATCCACAGGGACACACTCATTCTAACAGTTCAGTGTGCAAACCTCCATGTGGACACACTCATTCTAACAGTTCAGTGTGCACACCTCCATGTGGGCACACTCATTCTAACAGTTCAGTGTGCACACCTCCATGTGGGCACACTCATTCTAACAGTTCAGTGTGCATACCTCCATGTGGGCACACTCATTCTAACAGATCCGTGTGCACACCTCCTTGTGGGCACACTCATTCTAAAGGTTCAGTGTGCACACCTCCATGTGGACACTCTCATTCTAACAGTTCAGTGTGCACACCTTCATGTGGACACACTCATTCTAACTGTTCAGTGTGCACACCTCCATGTGGACACACTCATTCTAACAGTTCAGTGTACACACCTCCATGTGGATAAATTCTAACACTTCAGTGTGCACACCTCCATGTGGACACACTCATTCTAACATTTCAGTGTGCACACCTCCACAGGGACACACTCATTCTAACAGTTCAGTGTGCACACCTCCATGTGGACACACTCATTCTAACAGTTCAGTGTGCACACCTCCATGTGGACAAACTCATTCTAACAGTTCAGTGTGCACACCTCCATGTGGACACACTCATTCTAACAGTACAGTGTGCACACCTCCACAGGGACACACTCATTCTAAAACTTCAGTGTGCACACTTCCATGTGGACACACTCATTCTAACAGTTCAGTGTGCACACCTCCATGTGGACACACTCATTCTAAGAATTCAGTGTGCACACCTCCATGTGGTCACACTCATTCTAACAGTTCAGTGTGCACACCTCCATGTGGGCACACTCATTCTAACAGTTCAGTGTTCATACCTCCATGTGGGCACACTCATTCTAACAGTTCAGTCTGCACACCTCCATGTGGGCACACTCATTCTAACAGTTCAGTGTGCACACCTCCATGTGGACACACTCATTCTAACAGTTCAGTGTGCACACCTCCATGTGCACAAATTCATTCTAACAGTTCAGTGTGCACACCTCCATGTGGACACACTCATTCTAACAGTTCAGTGTGCACACCTCCATGTGGACACACTCATTCTAACAGTTCAGTGTGCACACCTCCACAGGGACACACTCATTCTAACAGTTCAGTGTGCACACCTCCATGTGGGCACACTCATTCTAACAGTTCAGTGTGCACACCTCCATGTGGACACACTCATTCTAACAGTTCAGTGTGCACTCCTCCATGTGGACACACTCATTCTAACAGTTCAGTGTGCACACCTCCATGTGGACACACTCATTCTAACGGTTCAGTGTGCACACCTCCATGTGGACACACTCATTCTAACAGTTCAGTGTACACACCTCCATGTGGATAAATTCTAACACTTCGGTGTGCACACCTCCATGTGGACACAATCATTCTAACAGTTCAGTGTGCACACCTCCACAGGGACACACTCATTCTAACAGTTCAGTGTGCACACCTCCATGTGGGCACAGTCATTCTAACAGTTCAGTGTGCACAACTCCATGTGGGCACACTCATTCTAACAGTTCAGTGTGCACACCTCAATGTGGGCACACTCATTCTAACAGTTGAGTGTGCACACCTCCATCTGGGCACACTCATTCTAACAGTTCAGTGTGCACACATCCATGTGGACACACTCATTCTAACATTTCAGTGTGCACACATCCACAGGGACACACTCATTCTAACAGTTCAGTGTGCAAACCTCCATGTGGACACACTCATTCTAACAGTTCAGTGTGCACACCTCCATGTGGGCACACTCATTCTAACAGTTCAGTGTGCACACCTCCATGTGGGCACACTCATTCTAACAGTTCAGTGTGCATAACTCCATGTGGGCACACTCATTCTAACAGATCAGTGTGCACACCTCCTTGTGGGCACACTCATTCTAAAAGTTCAGTGTGCACACCTCCATGTGGACACTCTCATTCTAACAGTTCAGTGTGCACACCTTCATGTGGACACACTCATTCTAACTGTTCAGTGTGCACACCTCCATGTGGACACACTCATTCTAACAGTTCAGTGTACACACCTCCATGTGGATAAATTCTAACACTTCAGTGTGCACACCTCCATGTGGACACACTCATTCTAACATTTCAGTGTGCACACCTCCACAGGGACACACTCATTCTAACATTTCAGTGTGCACACCTCCATGTGGACACACTCATTCTAACAGTTCAGTGTGCACACCTCCATGTGGACAAATTCTAACACTTCAGTGTGCAAACATCCATGTGGACACACTCATTCTAACATTTCAGTGTGCACACCTCCACAGGGACACACTCATTCTAACAGTTCAGTGTGCATACCTCCATGTGGGCACACTCATTCTAACAGATCAGTGTGCACAACTCCTTGTGGGCACACTCATTCTAACAGTTCAGTGTGCACACCTTCATGTGGACACTCTCATTCTAACAGTTCAGTGTGCACACCTTCATGTGGACACACTCATTCTAACAGTTCAGTGTCCACACCTCCATGTGGACACACTCATTCTAACAGTTCAGTGTACACACCTCCATGTGGATAAATTCTAACACTTCAGTGTGCACACCTCCATGTGGACACACTCATTCTAACATTTCAGTGTGCACACCTCCATGTGGACACACTCATTCTAACAGTTCAGTGTGCACACCTCCATGTGGACACACTCATTCTAACAGTTCAGGGTGCACATCTCCACAGGGATACACTCATTCTAACAGTTCAGTGTGCACAACTCCATGTGGACACACTCATTCTAACAGTTCAGTGTGCACAACACCATGTGGACACACTCATTCTAACAGTTCAGTGTGCACTCCTCCATGTGGACACACTCATTCTAACAGTTCAGTGTGCACACCTCCACAGGGACACACTCATTCTAACATTTCAGTGTGCACACCTCCATGTGGGCACACTCATTCTAACAATTCAGTGTGCACACCTCCATTTGGACACACTCATTCTAACAGTTCAGTGTGCACACCTCCATGTGGACACACTCATTCTAACAGTTCAGTGTGCACACCTCCATGTGGGCACACTCATTCTAACAGTTCAGTGTGCACACCTCCATGTGGACACACTCATTCTAACAGTTCAGTGTGCACACCTCCATGTGGGCACAGTCATTCTAACAGTTCAGTGTGCACAACTCCATGTGGGCACACTCATTCTAACAGTTCAGTGTGCACACCTCCATGTGGACACACTCATTCTAACAGTTCAGTGTGCGCACCTCCATGTGGGCACACTCATTCTAACAGTTCAGTGTGCACACCTCAATGTGGGCACACTCATTCTAACAGTTGAGTGTGCACACCTCCATCTGGGCACACTCATTCTAACAGTTCAGTGTGCACACATCCATGTGGGCAAACTCATTCTAACATTTCAGTGTGCACACCTCCATGTGGGCACACTCATTCTAACAGTTCTGTGTGCACACCTCCATGTGGTCACACTCATTCTAACAGTTCAGTGTGCACACCTCCATGTGGACAAATTCTAACACTTCAGTGTGCACACATCCTTGTGGACACACTCATTCTAACATTTCAGTGTGCACACATCCACAGGGACACACTCATTCTAACAGTTCAGTGTGCAAACCTCCATGTGGACACACTCATTCTAACAGTTCAGTGTGCACACCTCCATGTGGGCACACTCATTCTAACAGTTCAGTGTGCACACCTCCATGTGGGCACACTCATTCTAACAGTTCAGTGTGCATACCTCCATGTGGGCACACTCATTCTAACAGATCCGTGTGCACACCTCCTTGTGGGCACACTCATTCTAAAGGTTCAGTGTGCACACCTCCATGTGGACACACTCATTCTAACAGTTCAGTGTACACACCTCCATGTGGATAAATTCTAACACTTCAGTGTGCACACCTCCATGTGGACACACTCATTCTAACATTTCAGTGTGCACACCTCCACAGGGACACACTCATTCTAACAGTTCAGTGTGCACACCTCCATGTGGACACACTCATTCTAACAGTTCAGTGTGCACACCTCCATGTGGACAAACTCATTCTAACAGTTCAGTGTGCACACCTCCATGTGGACACACTCATTCTAACAGTACAGTGTGCACACCTCCACAGGGACACACTCATTCTAAAACTTCAGTGTGCACACTTCCATGTGGACACACTCATTCTAACAGTTCAGTGTGCACACCTCCATGTGGACACACTCATTCTAAGAATTCAGTGTGCACACCTCCATGTGGTCACACTCATTCTAACAGTTCAGTGTGCACACCTCCATGTGGGCACACTCATTCTAACAGTTCAGTGTTCATACCTCCATGTGGGCACACTCATTCTAACAGTTCAGTCTGCACACCTCCATGTGGGCACACTCATTCTAACAGTTCAGTGTGCACACCTCCATGTGGACACACTCATTCTAACAGTTCAGTGTGCACACCTCCATGTGCACAAATTCATTCTAACAGTTCAGTGTGCACACCTCCATGTGGACACACTCATTCTAACAGTTCAGTGTGCACACCTCCATGTGGACACACTCATTCTAACAGTTCAGTGTGCACACCTCCACAGGGACACACTCATTCTAACAGTTCAGTGTGCACACCTCCATGTGGGCACACTCATTCTAACAGTTCAGTGTGCACACCTCCATGTGGACACACTCATTCTAACAGTTCAGTGTGCACTCCTCCACAGGGACACACTCATTCTAACAGTTCAAAATGCACACCTACATGTGGACACACTCATTCTAACAGTTCGTGTGCACACCTCTATGTGGACAAATTCTAACACTTCGGTGTGCACACCTCCATGTGGACACAATCATTCTAACAGTTCAGTATGCACACTCCACAGGGACACACTCATTCTAACAGTTCAGTGTGCACACCTCCATGTGGGCACAGTCATTCTAACAGTTCAGTGTGCACAACTCCATGTGGGCACACTCATTCTAACAGTTCAGTGTGCACACCTCCATGTGGACACACTCATTCTAACAGTTCAATGTGCGCACCTCCATGTGGGCACACTCATTCTAACAGTTCAGTGTGCACACCTCCATGTGGGCACACTCATACTAACAGTTCAGTGTGCACACCTCCATGTGGGCACACTCATTCTAACAGTTCAGAGTGCACACCTCAATGTGGGCACACTCATTCTAACAGTTGAGTGTGCACACCTCCATCTGGGCACACTCATTCTAACAGTTCAGTGTGCACACATCCATGTGGGCAAACTCATTCTAACATTTCAGTGTGCACACCTCCATGTTGGCACACTCATTCTAACAGTTCTGTGTGCACACCTCCATGTGGTCACACTCATTCTAACAGTTCAGTGTGCACACTTCCATGTGGACAAATTCTAACACTTCAGTGTGCACACATCCTTGTGGACACACTCATTCTAACATTTCAGTGTGCACACATCCACAGGGACACACTCATTCTAACAGTTCAGTGTGCAAACCTCCAAGTGGACACACTCATTCTAACAGTTCAGTGTGCACACCTCCATGTGGGCACACTCATTCTAACAGTTCAGTGTGCACACCTCCATGTGGGCACACTCATTCTAACAGTTCAGTGTGCATACCTCCATGTGGGCACACTCATTCTAACAGATCAGTGTGCACACCTCCTTGTGGGCACACTCATTCTAAAGGTTCAGTGTGCACACCTCCATGTGGACACTCTCATTCTAACAGTTCAGTGTGCACACCTTCATGTGGACACACTCATTCTAACTGTTCAGTGTGCACACCTCCATGTGGACACACTCATTCTAACAGTTCAGTGTACACACCTCCATGTGGATAAATTTTAACACTTCAGTGTGCCCACCTCCATGTGGACACACTCATTCTAACATTTCAGTGTGCACACCTCCACAGGGACACACTCATTCTAACAGTTCAGTGTGCACACCTCCATGTGGACACACTCATTCTAACAGTTCAGTGTGCACACCTCCATGTGGACAAACTCATTCTAACAGTTCAGTGTGCACACCTCCATGTGGACACACTCATTCTAACAGTACAGTGTGCACACCTCCACAGGGACACACTCATTCTAAAACTTCAGTGTGCACACTTCCATGTGGACACACTCATTCTAACAGTTCAGTGTGCACACCTCCATGTGGGCACACTCATTCTAACAGTTCAGTGTTCATACCTCCATGTGGGCACACTCATTCTAACAGTTCAGTCTGCACACCTCCATGTGGGCACACTCATTCTAACAGTTCAGTGTGCACACCTCCATGTGGACACACTCATTCTAACAGTTCAGTGTGCACACCTCCATGTGCACAAATTCATTCTAACAGTTCAGTGTGCACACCTCCATGTGGACACACTCATTCTAACAGTTCAGTGTGCACACCTCCATGTGGACACACTCATTCTAACAGTTCAGTGTGCACACCTCCACAGGGACACACTCATTCTAACAGTTCAGTGTGCACACCTCCATGTGGGCACACTCATTCTAACAGTTCAGTGTGCACACCTCCATGTGGACACACTCATTCTAACAGTTCAGTGTGCACTCCTCCACAGGGACACACTCATTCTAACAGTTCAAAATGCACACCTACATGTGGACACACTCATTCTAACAGTTCGTGTGCACACCTCTATGTGGACAAATTCTAACACTTCGGTGTGCACACCTCCATGTGGACACAATCATTCTAACAGTTCAGTATGCACACTCCACAGGGACACACTCATTCTAACAGTTCAGTGTGCACACCTCCATGTGGGCACAGTCATTCTAACAGTTCAGTGTGCACAACTCCATGTGGGCACACTCATTCTAACAGTTCAGTGTGCACACTTCCATGTGGACACACTCATTCTAACAGTTCAATGTGCGCACCTCCATGTGGGCACACTCATTCTAACAGTTCAGTGTGCACACCTCCATGTGGGCACACTCATACTAACAGTTCAGTGTGCACACCTCCATGTGGGCACACTCATTCTAACAGTTCAGTGTGCACACCTCAATGTGGGCACACTCATTCTAACAGTTGAGTGTGCACACCTCCATCTGGGCACACTCATTCTAACAGTTCAGTGTGCACACATCCATGTGGGCAAACTCATTCTAACATTTCAGTGTGCACAGCTCCATGTGGGCACACTCATTCTAACAGTTCTGTGTGCACACCTCCATGTGGTCACACTCATTCTAACAGTTCAGTGTGCACACCTCCATGTGGACAAATTCTAACACTTCAGTGTGCACACATCCATGTGGACACACTCATTCTAACATTTCAGTGTGCACACATCCACAGGGACACACTCATTCTAACAGTTCAGTGTGCAAACCTCCATGTGGACACACTCATTCTAACAGTTCAGTGTGCACACCTCCATGTGGGCACACATATTCTAACAGTTCAGTGTGCACACCTCCATGTGGACAAACTCATTCTAACAGTTCAGTGTGCACACCTCCATGTGGACACACTCATTCTAACAGTACAGTGTGCACACCTCCACAGGGACACACTCATTCTAAAACTTCAGTGTGCACACTTCCATGTGGACACACTCATTCTAACAGTTCAGTGTGCACACCTCCATGTGGACACACTCATTCTAAGAATTCAGTGTGCACACCTCCATGTGGTCACACTCATTCTAACAGTTCAGTGTGCACACCTCCATGTGGGCACACTCATTCTAACAGTTCAGTGTGCATACTTCCATGTGGGCACACTCATTCTAACAGTTCAGTCTGCACACCTCCATGTGGGCACACTCATTCTAACAGTTCAGTGTGCACACCTCCATGTGGACACACTCATTCTAACAGTTCAGTGTGCACACCTCCATGTGGACAAATTCATTCTAACAGTTCAGTGTGCACACCTCCATGTGGACACACTCATTCTAACAGTTCAGTGTGCACACCTCCATGTGGACACACTCATTCTAACAGTTCAGTGTGCACACCTGCATGTGGACCCAATTATTTTAACAGTTCAG
Source organism: Peromyscus eremicus (assembly GCF_949786415.1). NCBI lineage: Eukaryota > Metazoa > Chordata > Mammalia > Rodentia > Cricetidae > Peromyscus > Peromyscus eremicus. Next base: position 41,639 of record NW_026736166.1, on the reverse strand, counting down.
TGTGCACACCTCCATGAGGACACACTCATTCTAACAGTTCAGTGTGCACACCTCCATGTGGACAAATTCTAACACTTCGGTGTGCACACCTCCATGTGGACACAATCATTCTAACAGTTCAGTATGCACACCTCCACAGGGACACACTCATTCTAACAGTTCAGTGTGCACACCTCCATGTGGGCACAGTCATTCTAACAGTTCAGTGTGCACAACTCCATGTGGGCACACTCATTCTAACAGTTCAGTGTGCACACCTCCATGTAGACACACTCATTCTAACAGTTCAATGTGCGCACCTCCATGTGGGCACTCTCATTCTAACAGTTCAGTGTGCACACCTTCATGTGGGCACACTCATACTAACAGTTCAGTGTGCACACCTCCATGTGGGCACACTCATTCTAACAGTTCAGTGTGCACACCTCAATGTGGGCACACTCATTCTAACAGTTGAGTGTGCACACCTCCATCTGGGCACACTCATTCTAACAGTTCAGTGTGCACACCTCCATGTGGGCACACTCATTCTAACATTTCAGTGTGCACACCTCCATGTGGGCACACTCATTCTAACAGTTGTGTGCACACCTCCATGTGGTCACACTCATTCTAACAGTTCAGTGTGCACACCTCCATGTGGACAAATTCTAACACTTCAGTGTGCACACATCCATGTGGACACACTCATTCCAACATTTCAGTGTGCACACCTCCACAGGGACACACTCATTCTAACAGTTCAGTGTGCACACCTCCATGTGGACACACTCATTCTAAAGGTTCACTGTGCACACCTCCATGTGGACACTCTCATTCTAACAGTTCAGTGTGCACACCTTCATGTGGACACACTCATTCTAACTGTTCAGTGTGCACACCTCCATGTGGACACACTCATTCTAACAGTTCAGTGTGCACACCTCCACAGGGACACACTCATTCTAACAGTTCAGTGTGCACACCTCCATGTGGGCACACTCATTCTAACAGTTCAGTGTGCACACCTCCATGTGGACACACTCATTCTAACAGTTCAGTGTGCACTCCTCCACAGGGACACACTCATTCTAACAGTTCAAAATGCACACCTACATGTGGACACACTCATTCTAACAGTTCGTGTGCACACCTCTATGTGGACAAATTCTAACACTTCGGTGTGCACACCTCCATGTGGACACAATCATTCTAACAGTTCAGTATGCACACCTCCACAGGGACACACTCATTCTAACAGTTCAGTGTGCACACCTCCATGTGGGCACAGTCATTCTAACAGTTCAGTGTGCACAACTCCATGTGGGCACACTCATTCTAACAGTTCAGTGTGCACACCTCCATGTGGACACAATCATTCTAACAGTTCAATGTGCACACCTCCATGTGGGCACACTCATTCTAACAGTTCAGTGTGCACACCTCCATGTGGGCACACTCATACTAACAGTTCAGTGTGCACACCTCCATGTGGGCACACTCATTCTAACAGTTCAGTGTGCACACCTCAATGTGGGCACACTCATTCTAACAGTTGAGTGTGCACACCTCCATCTGGGCACACTCATTCTAACAGTTCAGTGTGCCCACCTCCATGTGGGCACACTCATTCTAACATTTCAGTGTGCACACCTCCATGTGGGCACACTCATTCTAACAGTTGTGTGCACACCTCCATGTGGTCACACTCATTCTAACAGTTCAGTGTGCACACCTCCATTTGGACAAATTCTAACACTTCAGTGTGCACACATCCATGTGGACACACTCATTCCAACATTTCAGTGTGCACACCTCCACAGGGACACACTCATTCTAACAGTTCAGTGTGCACACCTCCATGTGGACACACTCATTCTAAAGGTTCAGTGTGCACACCTCCATGTGGACACTCTCATTCTAACAGTTCAGTGTGCACACCTTCATGTGGACACACTCATTCTAACTGTTCAGTGTGCACACCTCCATGTGGACACACTCATTCTAACAGTTCAGTGTACACACCTCCATGTGGATAAATTCTAACACTTCAGTATGCACACCTCCATGTGGATAAATTCTAACACTTCAGTGTGCACACCTCCATGTGGACACACTCATTCTAACATTTCAGTGTGCACACCTCCACAGGGACACACTCATTCTAACAGTTCAGTGTGCACACCTCCATGTGGACACACTCATTCTAACAGTTCAGTGTGCACACCTCCATGTGGACAAACTCATTCTAACAGTTCAGTGTGCACACCTCCATGTGGACACACTCATTCTAACAGTACAGTGTGCACACCTCCACAGGGACACACTCATTCTAAAACTTCAGTGTGCACACTTCCATGTGGACACACTCATTCTAACAGTTCAGTGTGCACACCTCCATGTGGACACACTCATTCTAAGAATTCAGTGTGCACACCTCCATGTGGTCACACTCATTCTAACAGTTCAGTGTGCACACCTCCATGTGGGCACACTCATTCTAACAGTTCAGTGTGCATACCTCCATGTGGGCACACTCATTCTAACAGTTCAGTCTGCACACCTCCATGTGGGCACACTCATTCTAACAGTTCAGTGTGCACACCTCCATGTGGACACACTCATTCTAACAGTTCAGTGTGCACACCTCCATGTGGACAAATTCATTCTAACAGTTCAGTGTGCACACCTCCATGTGGACACACTCATTCTAACAGTTCAGTGTGCACACCTCCATGTGGACACACTCATTCTAACAGTTCAGTGTGCACACCTCCACAGGGACACACTCATTCTAAGAGTTCAGTGTTCACACCTCCATGTGGGCACACTCATTCTAACAGTTCAGTGTGCACACCTCCATGTGGACACACTCATTCTAACAGTTCAGTGTGCACTCCTCCACAGGGACACACTCATTCTAACAGTTCAAAATGCACACCTACATGTGGACACACTCATTCTAACAGTTCGTGTGCACACCTCTATGTGGACAAATTCTAACACTTCGGTGTGCACACCTCCATGTGGACACAATCATTCTAACAGTTCAGTATGCACACCTCCACAGGGACACACTCATTCTAACAGTTCAGTGTGCACACCTCCATGTGGGCACAGTCATTCTAACAGTTCAGTGTGCACAACTCCATGTGGGCACACTCATTCTAACAGTTCAGTGTGCACACCTCCATGTGGACACACTCATTCTAACAGTTCAATGTGCGCACCTCCATGTGGGCACACTCATTCTAACAGTTCAGTGTGCACACCTCCATGTGGGCACACTCATACTAACAGTTCAGTGTGCACACCTCCATGTGGGCACACTCATTCTAACAGTTCAGTGTGCACACCTCAATGTGGGCACACTCATTCTAACAGTTGAGTGTGCACACCTCCATCTGGGCACACTCATTCTAACAGTACAGTGTGCACACCTCCATGTGGGCACACTCATTCTAACATTTCAGTGTGCACACCTCCATGTGGGCACACTCATTCTAACAGTTGTGTGCACACCTCCATGTGGTCACACTCATTCTAACAGTTCAGTGTGCACACCTCCATGTGGACAAATTCTAACACTTCAGTGTGCACACATCCATGTGGACACACTCATTCCAACATTTCAGTGTGCACACCTCCACAGGGACACACTCATTCTAACAGTTCAGTGTGCACACCTCCATGTGGACACACTCATTCTAAAGGTTCAGTGTGCACACCTCCATGTGGACACTCTCATTCTAACAGTTCAGTGTGCACACCTTCATGTGGACACACTCATTCTAACTGTTCAGTGTGCACACCTCCATGTGGACACACTCATTCTAACAGTTCAGTGTACACACCTCCATGTGGATAAATTCTAACACTTCAGTGTGCACACCTCCATGTGGACACACTCATTCTAACATTTCAGTGTGCACACCTCCACAGGGACACACTCATTCTAACAGTTCAGTGTGCACACCTCCATGTGGACACACTCATTCTAACAGTTCAGTGTGCACACCTCCATGTGGACACACTCATTCTAACAGTTCAGTGTGCACACCTCCATGTGGACACACTCATTCTAACAGTACAGTGTGCACACCTCCACAGGGACACACTCATTCTACCAGTTCAATGTGCACACCTCCATGTGGACACACTCATTCTAACAGTTCAGTGTGCACACCTCCATGTGGACACACTCATTCTAAGAATTCAGTGTGCACACCTCTATGTGGTCACACTCATTCTAACAGTTCAGTGTGCACACCTCCATGTGGGCACACTCATTCTAACAGTTCAGTGTGCACACCTCCATGTGGGCACACTCATTCTAACAGTTCAGTGTGCACACCTCCATGTGGACACAATCATTCTAACAGTTCAGTGTGCACACCCCCATGTGGGCACACTCATTCTAACAGTTCAGTCTGCACACCTCCATGTGGGCACACTCATTCTAACAGTTCAGTGTGCACACCTCCATGTGGACACACTAATTCTAACAGTTCAGTGTACACACCTCCATGTGGACACATTCATTCTAACAGTTCAGTGTGCACACCTCCATGAGGACACACTCATTCTAACAGTTCAGTGTGCACACCTCCATGTGGACACACTCATTCTAACATTTCAGTGTGCACACCTCCACAGGGACACACTCATTCTAACAGTTCAGTGTGCACACCTCCATGTGGACACACTCATTCTAACAGTTCAGTGTGCACACCTCCATGTGGGCACACTCATTCTAACAGTTCAGTGTGCACACCTCCATGTGGGCACACTCATTCTAACAGTTCAGTGTGCATACCCCCATGTGGGCACACTCATTCTAACAGTTCAGTCTGCACACCTCCATGTGGACACACACATTCTAACAGTTCAGTGTGCACACCTCCATGTGGACACTCTCATTCTAAGAATTCAGTGTACACACCTCCATGTGGTCACACTCATTCTAACAGTTCAGTGTGCACACCTGCATGTGGGCACACTCATTCTAACAGTTCAGTCTGCACAACTCTATGTGGGCACACTCATTCTAACAGTTCAGTGTGCACACCTCCATGTGGACACACTCATTATAACAGTTCAGTGTGCACACCTCCATGTGGACACACTCATTCTAACAGTTCAGTGTGCACACCTCCATGTGGGCACACTCATTATAACAGTTCAGTGTGCACACCTCCATGTGGGCACACTCATTCTAACAGTTCTGTGTGCACACCTCCATGTGGTCACACTCATTCTAACAATTCAGTGTGCACACCTCCATGTGGACAAATTCTAACACTTCAGTGTGCACACATCCATGTGGACACACTCATTCTAACATTTCAGTGTGCACACATCCACAGGGACACACTCATTCTAACAGTTCAGTGTGCAAACCTCCATGTGGACACACTCATTCTAACAGTTCAGTGTTCACACCTCCATGTGGGCACACTCATTCTAACAGTTCAGTGTGCACACCTCCATGTGGGCACACTCATTCTAACAGTTCAGTGTGCATACCTCCATGTGGGCACACTCATTCTAACAGATCAGTGTGCACACCTCCTTGTGGGCACACTCATTCTAAAGGTTCAGTGTGCACACCTCCATGTGGACACTCTCATTCTAACAGTTCAGTGTGCACACCTTCATGTGGACACACTCATTCTAACTGTTCAGTGTGCACACCTCCATGTGGACACACTCATTCTAACAGTTCAGTGTACACACCTCCATGTGGATAAATTCTAACACTTCAGTGTGCACACCTCCATGTGGACACACTCATTCTAACATTTCAGTGTGCACACCTCCACAGGGACACACTCATTCTAACAGTTCAGTGTGCACACCTCCATGTGGACACACTCATTCTAACAGTTCAGTGTGCACACCTCCATGTGGACAAACTCATTCTAACAGTTCAGTGTGCACACCTCCATGTGGACACACTCATTCTAACAGTACAGTGTGCACACCTCCACAGGGACACACTCATTCTAAAAGTTCAGTGTGCACAATTCCATGTGGACACACTCATTCTAACAGTTCAGTGTGCACACCTCCATGTGGACACACTCATTCTAAGAATTCAGTGTGCACACCTCCATGTGGTCACACTCATTCTAACAGTTCAGTGTGCACACCTCCATGTGGGCACACTCATTCTAACAGTTCAGTGTGCATACCTCCATGTGGGCACACTCATTCTAACAGTTCAGTCTGCACACCTCCATGTGGGCACACTCATTCTAACAGTTCAGTGTGCACACCTCCATGTGGACACACTCATTCTAACAGTTCAGTGTGCACACCTCCATGTGGACAAATTCATTCTAACAGTTCAGTGTGCACACCTCCATGTGGACACACTCATTCTAACAGTTCAGTGTGCACACCTCCATGTGGACACACTCATTCTAACAGTTCAGTGTGCACACCTCCACAGGGACACACTCATTCTAACAGTTCAGTGTTCACACCTCCATGTGGGCACACTCATTCTAACAGTTCAGTGAGCACACCTCCATGTGGACACACTCATTCTAACAGTTCAGTGTGCACTCCTCCACAGGGACACACTCATTCTAACAGTTCAAAATGCACACCTACATGTGGACACACTCATTCTAACAGTTCGTGTGCACACCTCTATGTGGACAAATTCTAACACTTCGGTGTGCACACCTCCATGTGGACACAATCATTCTAACAGTTCAGTATGCACACCTCCACAGGGACACACTCATTCTAACAGTTTAGTGTGCACACCTCCATGTGGGCACAGTCATTCTAACAGTTCAGTGTGCACAACTCCATGTGGGCACACTCATTCTAACAGTTCAGTGTGCACACCTCCATGTGGACACACTCATTCTAACAGATCAATGTGCGCACCTCCATGTGGGCACACTCATTCTAACAGTTCAGTGTGCACACCTCCATGTGGGCACACTCATACTAACAGTTCAGTGTGCACACCTCCATGTGGGCACACTCATTCTTACAGTTCAGTGTGCACACCTCAATGTGGGCACACTCATTCTAACAGTTGAGTGTGCACACCTCCATCTGGGCACACTCATTCTAACAGTTCAGTGTGCACACCTCCATGTGGGCACACTCATTCTAACATTTCAGTGTGCACACCTCCATGTGGGCAAACTCATTCTAACAGTTGTGTGCACACCTCCATGTGGTCACACTCATTCTAACAGTTCAGAGTGCACACCTCCATGTGGACAAATTCTAACACTTCAGTGTGCACACATCCATGTGGACACACTCATTCTAACAGTTCAGTGTGCACACCTCCACAGGGACACACTCATTCTAACAGTTCAGTGTGCACACCTCCATGTGGACACACTCATTCTAAAGGTTCAGTGTGCACACCTCCATGTGGACACTCTCATTCTAACAGTTCAGTGTGCACACCTTCATGTGGACACACTCATTCTAACTGTTCAGTGTGCACACCTCCATGTGGACACACTCATTCTAACAGTTCAGTGTACACACCTCCATGTGGATAAATTCTAACACTTCAGTGTGCACACCTCCATGTGGACACACTCATTCTAACATTTCAGTGTGCACACCTCCACAGGGACACACTCATTCTAACAGTTCAGTGTGCACACCTCCATGTGGACACACTCATTCTAACAGTTCAGTGTGCACACCTCCAAGTGGACACACTCATTCTAACAGTTCAGTGTGCACACCTCCATGTGGACACACTCATTCTAACAGTACAGTGTGCACACCTCCACAGGGACACACTCATTCTACCAGTTCAATGTGCACACCTCCATGTGGACACACTCATTCTAACAGTTCAGTGTGCACACCTCCATGTGGACACACTCATTCTAAGAATTCAGTGTGCACACCTCCATGTGGACACACTCATTCTAACAGTTCAGTCTGCACACCTCCATGTGGGCACACTCATTCTAACAGTTCAGTGTGCACACCTCCATGTGGACACACTAATTCTAACAGTTCAGTGTACACACCTCCATGTAGACACATTCATTCTAACAGTTCAGTGTGCACACCTCCATGAGGACACACTCATTCTAACAGTTCAGTGTGCACACCTCCATGTGGACACACTCATTCTAACATTTCAGTGTGCACACCTCCACAGGGACACACTCATTCTAACAGTTCAGTGTGCACACCTCCATGTGGACACACTCATTCTAACAGTTCAGTGTGCACACCTCCATGTGGGCACACTCATTCTAACAGTTCAGTGTGCACACCTCCATGTGGGCACACTCATTCTAACAGTACAGTGTGCACACCTCCATGTGGACATATTCTAACAGTTCAGTGTGCACACCTCCATGTGGGCACAGTCATTCTAACAGTTCAGTGTGCACACCTCCATGTGGGCACACTCATTCTAACAGTTCAGTGTGCACCATCCATGTGGGCACACTCATTCTAACAGTTCAGTCTGCACACCTCCATGTGGTTACACTCATTCTAACAGTTCAGTGTGCACACCTCCATGTGGACACACACATTCTAACAGTTCAGTGTGCACACCTCCATGTGGACACTCTCATTCTAAGAATTCAGTGTGCACACCTCCATGTGGTCACACTCATTCTAACAGTTCAGTGTGCACACCTGCATGTGGGCACACTCATTCTAACAGTTCAGTCTGCACAACTCCATGTGGGCACACTCATTCTAACAGTTCAGTGTGCACACCTCCATGTGGACACACTCATTCTAACAGTTCAGTGTGCACACCTCCATGTGGACACACTCATTCTAACAGTTCAGTGTGCACACCTCCATGTGGGCACACTCATTCTAACAGTTCAGTGTGCACACCTCCATGTGGGCACACTCATTCTAACAGTTCAGTGTGCACACCTCCATGTGGGCACACTCATTCTAACAGTTCAGTGTGCACACCTCCATGTGGACACACTCATTCTAACAGTTCAGTGTGCACACCTCCATGTGGGCACACTCATTCTAACAGTTGAGTGTGCACACCTCCATCTGGGCACACTCATTCTAACAGTTCAGTGTGCACACCTCCATGTGGGCACACTCATTCTAACATTTCAGTGTGCACACCTCCATGTGGGCACACTCATTCTAACAGTTCTGTGTGCACACCTCCATGTGGTCACACTCATTCTAACAGTTCAGTGTGCACACCTCCATGTGGACAAATTCTAACACTTCAGTGTGCACACCTCCATGTGGACACACTCATTCTAACATTTCAGTGTGCACACCTCCACAGGGACACACTCATTCTAACAGTTCAGTGTGCACACCTCCATGTGGACACACTCATTCTAACAGTTCAGTGTGCACAACTCCATGTGGGCACACTCATTCTAACAGTTCAGTGTGCACACCTCCATGTGGGCACACTCATTCTAACAGTTCAGTGTGCATACCTCCATGTGGGCACACTCATTCTAACAGATCAGTGTGCACACCTCCATGTGGGCACACTCATTCTAACAGTTCAGTGTGCACACCTCCATGTGGACACTCTCATTCTATCAGTTCAGTGTGCACACCTTCATATGGACAACTCATTCTAACAGTTCAGTGTACACACCTCCATGTGGACACACTCATTCTAACAGTTCAGTGTACACACCTCCATGTGGATAAATTCTAACACTTCAGTGTGCACACCTCCATGTGGACACACTCATTCTAACATTTCAGGGTGCACACCTCCACAGGGACACACTCATTCTAACAGTTCAGTGTGCACACCTCCATGTGGACACACTGAACTGTTAGAATGAGTGTGTGCACACCTCCATGTGGACACACTCATTCTAACAGTTCAGTGTCCACACCTCCATGTGGACACACTCATTCTAACATTTCAGTGTGCACACCTCCACAGGGACACACTCATTCTAACAGTTCAGTGTGCACACATCCATGTGGACACACTCATTCTAAGAATTCAATGTGCACACCTCCATGTGGGCACACTCATTCTAACAGTTCAGTGTGCACACCTCCATGTGAGTACACTCATTCTAACAGTTCAGTGTGCACAACTCCATGTGGACACACACATTCTAACAGTTCAGTGTGCACACCTCCATGTTGACACACTCATTCTAACAGTTCAGTGTGCACACCTCCGTGTGGACACACTCATTCTAACAGTTCAGTGTGCACACCTCCATGTGGAAAAAATTCTAACACTTCAGTGTGCACACATCCATGTGGACACACTCATTCTAACATTTCAGTGTGCACACCTCCACAGGGACACACTCATTCTAACAGTTCAGTGTGCACACCTCCATGTGGGCACACTCATTCTAACAGTTCAGTGTGCACACCTCCATGTGGACACACTCATTCTAACAGTTCAGTGTGCACACCTCCATGTGGGCACACTCATTCTAACAGTTCAGTGTGCAGACCTCCATGTGGACACACTCATTCTAACAATACAGTGTGCCCACCTCCATGTGGACATATTCTAACAGTTCTGTGTGCACACGTCCATGTGGACACACTCATTCTAACAGTTCAGTGTGCACACCTCCATGTGGACACACTCATTCTAACAGTACAGTGTGCACTCCTCCACAGGGACACACTCATTCTAAAAGTTCAGTGTGCACACCTCCCTGTGGACACACTTATTCTAACAGTTCATTGTGCACACCTCCATGTGGACACACTCATTCTAAGAATTCAGTTTGCACACCTCCATGTGGCCACACTCATTCTAACAGTTCAGTGTTCCCACCTCCATGTGGGCACACTCATTCTAACAGTTCAGTGTGCACACCTCCATGTGGGCACACACATTCTAACAGTTCAGTGTGCACACCTCCATGTGGGCATACTCATTCTAACAGTTCAGTCTGCACACCTCCATGTGGTCACACTCATTCTAACAGTTCAGTGTGCACACATCCATGTGGACACACTCATTCTAACATTTCAGTGTGCACACCTCCACAGGGACACACTCATTCTACCAATACAGTGTGCACACCTCCATGTGGACATATTCTAACAGTTCAGTGTGCACAACTCCATGTGGACACACTCATTCTAACAGTTCAGTGTGAACACCTCCATGTGGACACACTCATTCTAACAGTACAGTGTGTACACCTCCACAGGGACACACTCATTCTAAAAGTTCAGTGTGCACACCTCCCTGTGGACACACTTATTCGAACAGTTCATTGTGCACACCTCCATGTGGACACACTCATTCTAAGAATTCAGTGTGCACACCTCCATGTGGGCAAACTCATTCTAACAGTTCAGTGTGCACACATCCATGTGGACACACTCATTCTAACAGTTCAGTGTGCACACCTCCATGTGGACACACTCATTCTAAGAGTTCAGTGTGCACACCTCCATGTGGACACACTCATTCTAAGAGTTCAGTGTGCACACCTCCATGTGGACACACTCATTCTAACAGTACAATGTGCACACCTCCACAGGGACACACTCATTCTAAAACTTCAGTGTGCACACCTCCATGTGGACACACTCATTCTAACAGTTCATTGTGCACACCTCCATGTGGACACACTCATTCTAAGAATTCAGTGTGCACACCTCCATGTGGGCACACTCATTCTAACAGTTCAGTGTGCACACTTCCATGTGGGCGCACTCATTCTAACAGTTCAGTGTGCACACCTCCATGTGGGCACACTCATTCTAACAAGTCAGTCTGCACACCTCCATGTGGGCACACTCATTCTAACAGTTCAGTGTGCACACCTCCATGTGGACACACTCATTCTAACAGTTCAGTGTGCACACCTCCATGTGGACACACTCATTCTAACAGTTCAGTGTGCACACCTCCATGTGGACACACTCATTCTAACAGTTCAGTGTGCACACCTCCATGTGGACACACTCATTCTAACATTTCAGTGTGCACACCTCCACAGGGACACACTCATTCTAACAGTTCAGTGTGCACACCTCCATGTGTACACAGTCATTCTAACAGTTCAGTGTGCACACCTCCACAGGGACACACTCATTCTAACAGTTCAGTGTGCACACCTCCATGTGGACACACTCATTCTAACAGTTCAGTGTGCACACCTCCATGTGGGCACACTCATTCTAACAGTTCAGTATGCACACCTCCATGTGGGCACACTCATTCTAAAAGTTCAGTGTGCACACCTCCATGTGGGGCACACTCATTCTAACAGTTCAGTGTGCAAACCTCCATGTGGATAAATTCTAACACTTCAGTGTGCACACCTCCATGTGGACACACTCATTCTAACATTTCAGTGTGCACACCTCCACAGGGACACACTCATTCTAACAGTTCAGTGTGCACACCTCCATGTGGACACACTGAACTGTTAGAATGAGTGTGTGCACACCTCCATGTGGACACCCTCATTCTAACAGTTCAGTGTCCACACCTCCATGTGGACACACTCATTCTAACATTTCAGTGTGCACCCCTCCACAGGGACACACTCATTCTAACAGTTCAGTGTGCACACCTCCATGTGGACACACTCATTCTAAGAATTCAGTGTGCACACCTCCATGTGGGCACACTCATTCTAACAGTTCAGTGTGCACACCTCCATGTGGGTACACTCATTCTAACAGTTCAGTGTGCACACCTCCATGTGGACACACTCATTCTAAAAGTTCAGTGTGCACACCTCCATGTGGGCACACTCATTCTAACAGTTCAGTGTGCACACCTCCATGTGGATAAATTCTAACACTTCAGTGTGCACACCTCCATGTGGACACACTCATTCTAACATTTCAGTGTGCACACCTCCACAGGGACACACTCATTCTAACAGTTCAGTGTGCACACCTCCATGTGGACACACTGAACTGTTAGAATGAGTGTGTGCACACCTCCATGTGGACACCCTCATTCTAACAGTTCAGTGTCCACACCTCCATGTGGACACACTCATTCTAACATTTCAGTGTGCACACCTCCACAGGGACACACTCATTCTAACAGTTCAGTGTGCACACCTCCATGTGGACACACTCATTCTAAGAATTCAGTGTGCACACCTCCATGTGGGCACACTCATTCTAACAGTTCAGTGTGCACACCTCCATGTGGGTACACTCATTCTAACAGTTCAGTGTGCACACCTCCATGTGGACACACTCATTCTAACAGTTCAGTGTGCACACCTCCATGTGGACACACTCATTCTAACAGTTCAGTGTGCACACCTCCATGTGGACACACTCATTCTAACAGTTCAGTGTGCACACCTCCATGTGGAAAAAATTCTAACACTTCAGTGTGCACACATCCATGTGGACACACTCATTCTAACATTTCAGTGTGCACACCTCCACAGGGACACACTCATTCTAACAGTTCAGTGTGCACACCTCCATGTGGACACAATCAATCTATCAGTTCAGTGTGCACACCTCCATGTGGACACACTCATTCTAACAGTTCAGTGTGCACACCTCCATGTGGACACACTCATTCCAACAGTTCAGTGTGCACACCTCCATGTGGACACACTCATTCTACCAATACAGTGTGCACACCTCCATGTGGACATATTCTAACAGTTCAGTGTGCACACCTCCATGTGGACACACTCATTCTAACAGTTCAGTGTGCACACCTCCATGTGGACACACTCATTCTAACAGTTCTGTGTGCACACCTCCATGTGGACACACTCATTCTAACAGTTCAGTGTGCACACCTCCATGTGGGCACACTCATTCTAACAGTTCAGTGTGCACACCTCCATGTGGACACACTCATTCTAACAGTTCAGTGTGCACACCTCCATGTGGGCACACTCATTCTAACAGTTCAGTGTGCACACCTCCATGTGGACACACTCATTCTAACAATAGAGTGTGCAAACCTCCATGTGGACATATTCTAACAGTTCAGTGTGCACACGTCCATGAGGATACACTCATTCTAACAGTTCAGTGTGCACACCTCCATGTGGACACACTCATTCCAACAGTACAGTGTGCACACCTCCACAGGGACACACTCATTCTAACAGTTCAGTGTGCACACCTCCATGTGGACACACTAATTCTAACAGTTCAGTGTGCACACCTCCATGTGGACACACTCATTCTAAAAGTTCAGTGTGCACACCTCCCTGTGGACACACTTATTCTAACAGTTCATTGTGCACACCTCCATGTGGACACACTCATTCTAAGAATTCCCTGTGCACACCTCCATGTGGGCACACTCATTCTAACAGTTCAGTGTGCACACCTCCATGTGGCCACACTCATTCTAACAGTTCAGTGTGCCCACCTCCATGTGGGCACACTCATTCTAACAGTTCAGTGTGCACACCTCCATGTGGGCACACTCATTCTAACAGTTCAGTGTGCACACCTCCATGTGGCCACACTCATTCTAACATTTCAGTGTGCCCACCTCCACAGGGACACACTCATTCTAACAGTTCAGTGTGCACACCTCCATGTGGACACACTGAACTGTTAGAATGAGTGTGTGCACACATCCATGTGGACACCCTCATTCTAACAGTTCAGTGTCCACACCTCCATGTGGACACACTCATTCTAACATTTCAGTGTGCACACCTCCACAGGGACACACTCATTCTAACAGTTCAGTGTGCACACCTCCATGTGGACACACTCATTCTAAGAATTCAGTGTGCACACCTCCATGTGGGCACACTCATTCTAACAGTTCAGTGTGCACACCTTCATGTGGACACACTCATTCTAACAATACAGTGTGCACACCTCCATGTGGACATATTCTAACAGTTCAGTGTGCACACGTCCATGTGGACACACTCATTCTAACAGTTCAGTGTGCACACCTCCATGTGGACACACTCATTCTAACAGTACAGTGTGCACACCTCCACAGGGACAAACTCATTCTAAAAGTTCAGTGTGCACACCTCCCTGTGGACACACTTATTCTAACAGTTCATTGTGCACACCTCCATGTGGACACACTCATTCTAAGAATTCACTGTGCACACCTCCATGTGGCCACACTCATTCTAACAGTTCAGTGTGCCCACCTCCATGTGGGCACACTCATTCTAACAGTTCAGTGTGCACACCTCCATGTGGGCACACTCATTCTAACAGTTCAGTGTGCACACCTCCATGTGGACACACTCATTCTAACATTTCAGTGTGCACACCTCCACAGGGACACACTCATTCTAACAGTTCAGTGTGCACACCTCCATGTGGACACACTCATTCTAAAAGTTCGGTGTGCACACTCCATGTTGAAAAAATTCTAACAGTTCAGTGTGCACACATCCATGTGGACACACTCATTCTAACATTTCAGCGTGCACACCTCCACAGGGACACACTCATTCTAACAGTTCAGTGTGCACACCTCCATGTGGACACAATCAATCTAACAGTTCAGTGTGCACACCTCCATGTGGACACACTCATTCTAACAGTTCAGTGTGCACACCTCCATGTGGACACACTCATTCTAACAGTTCAGTGTGCACACCTCCATGTGGACACACTCATTCTACCAATACAGTGTGCACACCTACATGTGGACATATTCTAACAGTTCAGTGTGCAAAACTCCATGTGGACACACTCATTCTAACAGTTCAGTGTGAACACCTCCATGTGGACACACTCCTTCTAACAGTACAGTGTGTACACCTCCACAGGGACACACTCATTCTAAAAGTTCAGTTTGCACACCTCCCTGTGGACACACTTATTCGAACAGATCATTGTGCACACCTCCATGTGCACACACTCATTCTAAGAATTCAGTGTGCACACCTCCATGTGGGCAAACTCATTCTAACAGTTCAGTGTGCACACCTCCATGTGGACACACTCATTCTAACAGTTCAGTGTGCACACCTCCATGTGGACACACTCATTCTAACAGTTCAGTGTGCACACCTCCATGTGGACACACTCATTCTAACAGTTCAGTGTGCACACCTCCATGTGGACACACTCACTCTAACAGTACAGTGTGCACACCTCCACAGTTACACACTCATTCTAAAACTTCAGTGTGCACACCTCCATGTGGACACACTCATTCTAACCGTTCAGTGTGCACACCTCCATGTGGACACACTCATTCTAAGAATTCAGTGTGCACACCTACATGTGGTCACACTCGTTCTAACAGTTCAGTGTGCACACCTCCATGTGGACACACTCATTCTAACAGTTCAGTGTGCACAACTCCACAGGGACATACTCATTCTAACAGTTCAGTGTGCACACCTCCATGTGGACACACTCATTCTAACAGTTCAGTGTGCACACCTCCATGTGGGCACACTCATTCTAACAGTTCAGTGTGCACACCTCCATGTGGGCACACTCATTCTAACAGTTCAGTGTGCACACCTCCATGTGGGCACACTCATTCTAACAGTTCAGTCTGCACACCCCCATGTGGGCACACTCATTCTAACAGTTCAGTGTGCACACCTCCATGTGGACACACTCATTCTAACAGTTCAGTGTGCACACCTCCATGTGGACACACTCATTCTAACAGTTCAGTGTGCACACCTCCATGTGGACACACTCATTCTAAGAATTCAGTGTGCACACCTCCATGTGGACACAATCATTCTAACAGTTAAGTGTGCACACCTCCATGTGGTCACACTCATTCTAACAGTTCAGTGTGCACACCTCCATGTGGGCACACTCGTTCTAACAGTTCAGTCTGCACACCCCCATGTGGGCACACTCATTCTAACAGTTCAGTGTGCACACATCCATGTGGGCACACTCATTCTAACAGTTCAGTGTGCACACCTCCATGTGGGCACACTCATTCTAACAGTTCAGTGTGCACACCTCCGTGTGGACACACTCATTCTACCAATACAGTGTGCACACCTCCATGTGGACATATTCTAACAGTTCAGTGTGCACACCTCCATGTGGACACACTCATTCTAACAGTTCAGTGTGCACACCTCCATGTGGACACACTCATTCTAACAGTTCTGTGTGCACACCTCCATGTGGACACACTCATTCTAACAGTTCAGTGTGCACACCTCCATGTGGGCACACTCATTCTAACAGTTCAGTGTGCACACCTCCATGTGGACACACTCATTCTAACAGTTCAGTGTGCACACCTCCATGTGGGCACACTCATTCTAACAGTTCAGTGTGCACACCTCCATGTGGACACACTCATTCTAACAATACAGTGTGCACACCTCCATGTGGACATATTCTAACAGTTCAGTGTGCACACGTCCATGTGGACACACTCATTCTAACAGTTCAGTGTGCACACCTCCATGTGGACAGACTCATTCTAACAGTACAGTGTGCACACATCCAAAGGGACACACTCATTCTAAAAGTTCAGTGTGCACACCTCCCCTGTGGACACACTTATTCTAACAGTTCATTGAGCACACCTCCATGTGGACACACTCATTCTAAGAATTCACTGTGCACACCTCCATGTGGGCACACTCATTCTAACAGTTCAGTGTGCACACCTCCATGTGGCCACACTCATTCTAACAGTTCAGTGTGCCCACCTCCATGTGGGCACACTCATTCTAACAGTTCAGTGTGCACACCTCCATGTGGGCACACTCATTCTAACAGTTCAGTGTGCACACCTCCATGTGGACACACTCATTCTAACATTTCAGTGTGCACACCTCCACAGGGACACACTCATTCTAACAGTTCAGTGTGCACACCTCCATGTGGACACACTCATTCTAAGAATTCAGTGTGCACACCTCCATGTGTACACACTCATTCTAACAGTTCAGTGTGCACACCTCCATGTGGGTACAATCATTCTAACAGTTCAGTGTGCACACCTCCATGTGGACACACTCATTCTAACAGTTCAGTGTGCACAGCTCCATGTGGACACAGTCATTCTAACAGTTCAGTGTGCAAACCTCCATGTGGACACACTCATTCTAACAGTTCTGTGTGCACACCTCCATGTGGACACACTCATTCTAACAGTTCAGTGTGCACAACTCCATGTGGGCACACTCATTCTAACAGTTCAGTGTGCACACCTCCATGTGGACACACTCATTCTAACAGTTCAGTGTGCACACCTCCATGTGGGCACACTCATTCTAACAGTTCAGTGTGCACACCTCCATGTGGACACACTCATTCTAACAATACAGTGTGCACACCTCCATGTGGACATATTCTAACAGTTCAGTGTGCACACGTCCATGTGGACACACTCATTCTAACAGTTCAGTGTGCACACCTCCATGTGGACACACTCATTCTAACAGTACAGTGTGCACACCTCCACAGGGACAAACTCATTCTAAAAGTTCAGTGTGCACACCTCCCTGTGGACACACTTATTCTAACAGTTCATTGTGCACACCTCCATGTGGACACACTCATTCTAAGAATTCACTGTGCACACCTCCATGTGGGCACACTCATTCTAACAGTTCAGTGTGCACACCTCCATGTGGCCACACTCATTCTAACAGTTCAGTGTGCCCACCTCCATGTGGCACACTCATTCTAACAGTTCAGTGTGCACACCTCCATGTGGGCACACTCATTCTAACAGTTCAGTGTGCACACCTCCATGTGGACACACTCATTCTAACATTTCAGTGTGCACATCTCCACAGGGACACACTCATTCTAACAGTTCAGTGTGCACACCTCCATGTGGACACACTCATTCTAAGAATTCAGTGTGCACACCTCCATGTGGGCACACTCATTCTAACAGTTCAGTGTGCACACCTCCATGTGGGTACACTCATTCTAACAGTTCAGTGTGCACACCTCCATGTGGGTACACTCATTCTAACAGTTCAGTGTGCACACCTCCGTGTGGACACACTCATTCTACCAATACAGTGTGCACACCTCCATGTGGACATATTCTAACAGTTCAGTGTGCACACCTCCATGTGGACACACTCATTCTAACAGTTCAGTGTGCACACCTCCATGTGGACACACTCATTCTAACAGTTCTGTGTGCACACCTCCATGTGGACACACTCATTCTAACAGTTCAGTGTGCACACCTCCATGTGGGCACACTCATTCTAACAGTTCAGTGTGCACACCTCCATGTGGACACACTCATTCTAACAGTTCAGTGTGCACACCTCCATGTGGGCACACTCATTCTAACAGTTCAGTGTGCACACCTCCATGTGGACACACTCATTCTAACAATACAGTGTGCACACCTCCATGTGGACATATTCTAACAGTTCAGTGTGCACACGTCCATGTGGACACACTCATTCTAACAGTTCAGTGTGCACACCTCCATGTGGACACACTCATTCTAACAGTACAGTGTGCACACCTCCACAGGGACACACTCATTCTAAAAGTTCAGTGTGCACACCTCCCTGTGGACACACTTATTCTAACAGTTCATTGTGCACACCTCCATGTGGACACACTCATTCTAAGAATTCACTGTGCACACCTCCATGTGGGCACACTCATTCTAACAGTTCAGTGTGCACACCTCTATGTGGCTACACTCATTCTAACAGTTCAGTGTGCCCACCTCCATGTGGGCACACTCATTCTAACAGTTCAGTGTGCACACCTCCATGTGGGCACACTCATTCTAACAGTTCAGTGTGCACACCTCCATGTGGACACACTCATTCTAACATTTCAGTGTGCACTCCTCCACAGGGACACACTCATTCTAACAGTTCAGTGTGCACACCTCCATGTGGACACACTCATTCTAAGAATTCAGTGTGCACACCTCCATGTGGACACACTCATTCTAACAGTTCAGTGTGCACACCTCCATGTGGGTACAATCATTCTAACAGTTCAGTGTGCACACCTCCATGTGGACACACTCATTCTAACAGTTCAGTGTGCACACCTCCATGTGGACACACTCATTCTAACAGTTCAGTGTGCACACCTCCATGTGGACACACTCATTCTAACAGTTCTGTGTGCACACCTCCATGTGGACACACTCATTCTAACAGTTCAGTGTGCACACCTCCATGTGGGCACACTCATTCTAACAGTTCAGTGTGCACACCTCCATGTGGACACACTCATTCTAACAGTTCAGTGTGCACACCTCCATGTGGGCACACTCATTCTAACAGTTCAGTGTGCACACCTCCATGTGGACACACTCATTCTAACAATACATTGTGAACACCTCCATGTGGACAAATTCTAACAGTTCAGTGTGCACACGTCCATGTGGACACACTCATTCTAACAGTTCAGTGTGCACACCTCCATGTGGACACACTCATTCTAACAGTACAGTGTGCACACCTCCACAGGGACAAACTCATTCTAAAAGTTCAGTGTGCACACCTCCCTGTGGACACACTTATTCTAACAGTTCATTGTGCACACCTCCATGTGGACACACTCATTCTAAGAATTCACTGTGCACACCTCCATGTGGGCACACTCATTCTAACAGTTCAGTGTGCACACCTCCATGTGGCCACACTCATTCTAACAGTTCAGTGTGCCCACCTCCATGTGGGCACACTCATTCTAACAGTTCAGTGTGCACACCTCCATGTGGGCACACTCATTCTAACAGTTCAGTGTGCACACCTCCATGTGGACACACTCATTCTAACATTTCAGTGTGCACATCTCCACAGGGACACACTCATTCTAACAGTTCAGTGTGCACACCTCCATGTGGACACACTCATTCTAAGAATTCAGTGTGCACACCTCCATGTGGGCACACTCATTCTAACAGTTCAGTGTGCACACCTCCATGTGGGTACACTCATTCTAACAGTTCAGTGTGCACACCTCCATGTGGGTACACTCATTCTAACAGTTCAGTGTGCACACCTCCGTGTGGACACACTCATTCTACCAATACAGTGTGCACACCTCCATGTGGACATATTCTAACAGTTCAGTGTGCACACCTCCATGTGGACACACTCATTCTAACAGTTCAGTGTGCACACCTCCATGTGGACACACTCATTCTAACAGTTCTGTGTGCACACCTCCATGTGGACACACTCATTCTAACAGTTCAGTGTGCACACCTCCATGTGGGCACACTCATTCTAACAGTTCAGTGTGCACACCTCCATGTGGACACACTCATTCTAACAGTTCAGTGTGCACACCTCCATGTGGGCACACTCATTCTAACAGTTCAGTGTGCACACCTCCATGTGGACACACTCATTCTAACAATACAGTGTGCACACTTCCATGTGGACATATTCTAACAGTTCAGTGTGCACACGTCCATGTGGACACACTCATTCTAACAGTTCAGTGTGCACACCTCCATGTGGACACACTCATTCTAACAGTACAGTGTGCACACATCCACAGGGACACACTCATTCTAAAAGTTCAGTGTGCACACCTTACTGTGGACACACTTATTCTAACAGTTAATTGTGCACACTTCCATGTGGACACACTCATTCTAAGAATTCACTGTGCACACCTCCATGTGGGCACACTCATTCTAACAGTTCAGTGTGCACACCTCCATGTGGCCACACTCATTCTAACAGTTCAGTGTGCCCACCTCCATGTGGGCACACTCATTATAACAGTTCAGTGTGCACACCTCCATGGGGGCACACTCATTCTAACAGTTCAGTGTGCACACCTCCATGTGGGCACACTCATTCTAACAGTTCAGTGTGCACACCTCCATGTGGACACACTCATTCTAACAGTTCAGTGTGCACACCTCCATGTGGACACACTCATTCTAACAGTTCAGTGTGCACACCTTCATGTGGACACACTCATTCTAACAGTTCAGTGTGCACACTCCATGTGGAAAAAATTCTAACACTTCAGTGTGCACACATCCATGTGGACACACTCATTCTAACATTTCAGTGTGCACACCTCCACAGGGACACACTCATTCTAACAGTTCAGTGTGCACACCTCCATGTGGACACAATCAATCTAACAGTTCAGTGTGCACACCTCCATGTGGACACACTCATTCTAACAGTTCAGTGTGCACACCTCCATGTGGACACACTCATTCTAACAGTTCAGTGTGCACACCTCCATGTGGACACACTCATTCTACCAATACAGTGTGCACACCTCCATGTGGACATATTCTAACAGTTCAGTGTGCACAACTCCATGTGGACACACTCATTCTAACAGTTCAGTGTGAACACCTCCATGTGGACACACTCATTCTAACAGTACAGTGTGTACACCTCCACAGGGACACACTCATTCTAAAAGTTCAGTTTGCACACCTCCCTGTGGACACACTTATTCGAACAGTTCATTGTGCACACCTCCATGTGGACACACTCATTCTAAGAATTCAGTGTGCACACCTCCATGTGGGCAAACTCATTCTAACAGTTCAGTGTGCTCACCTCCATGTGGACACACTCATTCTAACATCAGTGTGCACACCTCCATGTGGACACACTCATTCTAACAGTTCAGTGTGCACACCTCCATGTGGACACACTATTCTAAGAATTCAGTGTGCACACCTCCATGTGGTCACACTCATTCTAACAGTTCAGTGTGCACACCTCCATGTGGGCACACTCGTTCTAACAGTTCAGTGTGCACACCTCCATGTGGACACACTCATTCTAACAGTACAGTGTGCACACCTCCACAGGGACACACTCATTCTAAAACTTCAGTGTGCACACCTCCATGTGGACACACTCATTCTAACAGTTCAGTGTGCACACCTCCATGTGGGCACACTCATTCTAACAGTTCAGTCTGCACACCTCCATGTGGTCACACTCATTCTAACAGTTCAGTGTGCACACCTCCATGTGGACACACTCATTCTAACAGTTCAGTGTGCACACCTCCATGTGGGCACACTCATTCTAACAGTTCAGTGTGCACACCTCCATGTGGGCACACTCATTCTAACAGTTCAGTGTGCACACCTCCATTCTAACAGTTCAGTGTGCACACCTCCACAGGGACACACTCATTCTAACAGTTCAGTGTGCACAACTCCATGTGGACACACTCATTCTAACAGTTCAGTGTGCACACTCCATTTGGAAAAAATTCTAAAACTTCAGTGTGCACACATCCATGAGGACACACTCATTCTAACATTTCAGTGTGCACACCTCCACAGGGACACACTCATTCTAACAGTTCAGTGTGCACACCTCCATGTGGACACAATCAATCTAACAGTTCAGTGTTCACACCTCCATGTGGACACACTCATTCTAACAGTTCAGTGTTCACACCTCCATGTGGACACACTCATTCTAACAGTTCAGTGTGCACACCTCCACAGGGACACACTCATTCTAACAGTTCAGTGTGCACACCTACATGTGGACATATTCTAACAGTTCAGTGTGCACACGTCCATGTGGACACACTCATTCTAACAGTTCAGTGTGCACACCTCCATGTGGACACACTCATTCTAACAGTACAGTGTGCACACCACCACAGGGACACAATCATTCTAAAAGTTCAGTGTGCACACCTCCCTGTGGACACACTTATTCTAACAGTTCATTGTGCACACCTCCATGTGGACACACTCATTCTAAGAATTCAGTGTGCACACCTCCATGTGGGCACACTCATTCTAACAGTTCAGTGTGCACACCTCCATGTGGGCGCACTCATTCTAACAGTTCAGTGTGCACACCTCCATGTGGACACACTCATTCTAACAGTTCAGTGTGCACACCTCCATGTGGACACACTCACTCTAACAGTACAGTGTGCACACCTCCACAGGGACATACTCATTCCAACAGTTCAGTGTGCACACCTCCATGTGGACACACTCATTTTAACAAATCAGTGTGCACACCTCCATGTGGACACACTCATTCTAACAGTTCAGTGTGCACACCTCCACAGGGACACACTCATTCTAACAGTTCAGTGTGCACACCTCCATGTGTACACAGTCATTCTAACAGTTCAGTGTGCACACCTCCACAGGGACACTCTCATTCTAACAGTTCAGTGTGCACACCTCCATGTGGTCACACTCATTCTAACAGTTCAGTGTTCACACCTCCATGTGGGCACACTCATTCTAACAGTTCAGTATGCACACCTCCATGTGGGCACACTCATTCTAACAGTTCAGTGTGCACACCTGCTTGTGGGCACACTCATTCTAACAGTTCAGTGTGCACACCTCCATTTGGATAAATTCTAACACTTCAGTGTGCACACATCCATGTGGACACACTCATTCTAACATTTCAGTGTGCACACCTCCACAGGGACACACTCATTCTAACAGTTCAGTGTGCCCACCACCATGTGGACACAATCAATCTAACAGTTAAGTGTGCAGACCTCCATGTGGGCACACTCATTCTAACAGTTCAGTGTGCACACCTCCATGTGGACACACTCATTCTAACAGTTCAGTGTGCACACCTCCATGTGGACACACTCATTCTAAGAATACAGTGTGCACACCTCCATGTTGACATATTCTAACAGTTCAGTGTGCACACCTCCATGTGGACACACTCATTCTAACAGTACAGTTTGCACACCTCCTTGTGGACACACTCATTCTAACAGTTCAGTGTGCACATCTCCACAGGGATACACTAATTCTAACAGTTCAGTGTGCACAACTCCATGTGGACACAATCATTCTAACATTTCAGTGTGCACACCTCCATGTGGACACACACATTCTAACAGATCAGTGTGCACACCTTAATGTGGACACACTCACTCTAACAGTTCAGTGTGCACACCTCCACAGGGACACACTCATTCTAACAGTTCAGTGTGCACACATCCATGTGGACACACTCATTCTAACTGTTCTGAGTGCACACCTCCATGTGGACACATTCATTCTAACAGTTCATTCTGCACACCACCATGTGGGCACACTCATTCTAACAGTTCAGTGTGCACACCTCCATGTGGACAAACTCATTCTAACAGTTCAGTGTGCACACCTCCATGTGGACACATTCATTCTAACAGTTCAGTGTGCACAAAAACATGTGGGCACACTCATTCTAACAGTTCAGTGTGCACACCTCCATGTGGACACACTCATTCTAACATTTCAGTGTGCACACCTCCATGTGGGCACACTCATTCTAACAGTTCAGTGTGCACACCTCCATGTGGGCACACTCATTCTAACAGTTCAGTGTGCACACCTCCATGTGGGCACACTCATTCTAACAGTTCAGTGTGCACACCTCCATGTGGGCACACTCATTCTAACAGTTCAGTGTGCACACCTCCATGTGGGCACACTCATTCTTACAGTTCAGTGTGCACACCTCCATGTGGGCACACTCATTCTAACAGTTCGGTGTGCACACCTCCATGTGGGCACACTCATTCTAACAGTTCAGTGTGCACACCTCCATCTGGACACACTCATTCTAACAGTTCAGTGTGCACACCTCCACAGGGACACACTCATTCTAACAGTTCAGTGTGCACACCTCCATGTGGGCACACTCATTCTAACAGTTCAGTGTGCACACCTCCATGTGGGCACACTCATTCTAACAGTTCAGTGTGCACACCTCCATGTGCACACACTCATTCTAACAGTTCAGTGTGCACACCTCCACAGGGACACACTCATTCTATCAGTTCAGTGTGCACACCTCCACAGGGACACACTCATTCTAACAGTTCAGTGTGCAAAACTCCATCTGGACACACTCATTCTAACACTTCAGTGTGCACACCTCCATGTGGACACACTCATTCTAACAGTTCTGTGTGCACACCTCCATGTGGACACACTCATTCTAACAGTTCAGTGTGCACACCTCCAGGTGGACACACTCATTCTAACAATACAGTGTTCACACCTCCATGTGGACATATTCTAATAGTTCAGTGTGCACACCTCCATGTGGACACACTCATTCTAACAGTTCAGTGTGCACACCTCCACAGGGACACACTCATTCTAACAGTTCAGTGTGCACACCTCCATGTGGACACAGTCATTCTAACAGTTCAGTGTGCACACCTCCATGTGGACACAATCATTCTAACAGTTCAGTGTACACAACTCCATGTGGGCACACTCATTCTAACAGTTCAGTGTGCACACCTTAATGTGGACACACTCATTCTAACAGTTTAGTGTGCACACCTCCATGTGGGCACACTCATTCTAACAGTTCAGTGTACACACCCCCATGTGGACACACACATTCTAACAGTTCAGTGTGGACACCTCCATGTGTACACACACATTCTAACAGTTCAGTGTGCACACCTCCACAGGGACACACTCATTCTACCAGTTCAATGTGCACACCTGAATGTGGGCACAGTCATTCTAACAGTTCAGTGTGCACACCTCCATGTGGACACAGTCATTCTAACAGTTCAGTGTGCACACCTCCATGTGGACACTCTCATTCTAACAGTTCAGTGTGCACACCTCCATGCGGGCATACTCATTCTAACAGTTCAGTGTGCACACCTCCATGTGGGTACACTCATTCTAACAGTTCAGTGTGCACACCTCCATGTGGACACACTCATTCTAACTGTTCTATGTGCACACCTCCATGTGGACACACTCAATCTAACAGTTCAGTGTACACACCTCCATGTGGACACACTCATTCTAACAGTTAAGTGTGCACACCTCCATGTGGATACACTCATTTTAACAATACAGTGTGCACACCTCCATGTGGACATATTCTAATAGTTCATTGTTCACACCTCCATGTGGGCACACTCATTCTAAAAGTTCAGTGTGCACACCTCCATGTGGACACACTCATTCTAACAGTTCAGTGTGCACACCACCATGTGGACACACTCATTCTAACAGTTCAGTGTGCACACCTCCACAGGGATACACTCATTCTAACAGTTCAGTGTGCACACCTCCATGTGGACTCAGTCATTCTAACAGTTCAGTGTGCACACCTCCATGTGGGCACAATCATTCTAACAGTTCAGTGTACACAACTCCATGTGGGCACACTCATTCTAACAGTTCAGTGTGCACACCTCAGTGTGGACACACTCATTCTAACAGTTTAGTGTGCACACCTCCATGTGGACACACTCATTCTAACAGTTCAGTGTGCACACACCCATGTGGACACACACATTCTAACAGTTCAGTGTGCACACCTCCACAGGGACACACTCATTCTAAAAGTTCAGTGTGCACACCTCCATGTGGGCACACTCATTCTAACAGTTCAGTGTGCACACCTCCATGTGGGCACACTCATTCTAAAAGTTCAGTGTGCACACCTCCATGTGGACACACTCATTCTAACAGTTCAGGGTGCACACCTTCATGTGGACACACTCATTCTAACAGTTCAGGGTGCACACTTCCATGTGGACACACTCATTCTAAAAGTTCAGTGTGCACACCTCCATGTGGACACACTCATTCTAACAGTTCAGGGTGCACACCTTCATGTGGGCACACTCATTCTAAAAGTTCAGTGTACACTCCTCCATGTGGACACACTCATTCTAACAGTTCAGTGTGCACACCTCCATGTGGGCACACTCATTCTAACAGTTCAGTGTGCACACCTCCATGTGGACACACTCATTCTAACAGTTCAGTGTGCACACCTCCATGTGGGAACACTCATTCTAACAGTTCAGTGTGCACACCTCCATGTGGGCACACTCATTCTAACAGTTCGGTGTGCACACCTCCATGTGGGCACACTCATTCTAACAGTTCAGTGTGCACACCTCCATGTGGGCACACTCATTCTAACAGTACAGTGTGCACAGCTCCATGTGGACACACACATTCTAACAGTTCAGTGTGCACACCTCCAAGTGGACACACTCATCCTAACAGTTCAGTGTGCACACCTCCACAGTGACACACTAATTCTAACAGTTCAGTGTGCACACCTCCATGTGGGCACAGTCATTCTTAAAGTTCAGTGTGCACAACTCCATGTGGGCACACTCATTCTAACAGTTCAGTGTGCACACCTCCATGTGGGCACAGTCATTCTAACAGTTCAGTGTGCACACCTCCATGTGGACACACTCATTCTAACAGTTCAGTGTGCACACCTCCATGTGGGCACACTCATTCTAACAGTTCAGTGTGCACACCTTAATGTGGACACACTCATTCTAACAGTTCAGTGTGCACACCTCCATGTGGACACACTCATTCTAACAGTTCAGTGTGCACACCCCCATGTGGACACACACATTCTAACAGTTCAGTGTGGACACCTCCTTGTGTACACACTCATTCTAACAGTTCAGTGTGCACACCTCCACAGGGACACACTCATTCTACCAGTTCAATGTGCACACCTGAATGTGGGCACAGTCATTCTAACAGTTCAGTGTGCACACCTCCATGTGGGCACACTCTTTCTAACAGTTCAGTGTGCACACCTCCATGTGGGCATACTCATTCTAACAGAACAGTGTGCACACCTCCATGTGGGCACACTCATTCTAACAGTTCAGTGTGCACACCTCCATGTGGGCACACTCATTCTAACAGTTCAGTGTGCACACCTCCATGTGGACACACTCATTCTAACAGTTCAGTGTGCACACCTCCGTGTGGACACACTCATTCTAACATTTCAGTGTGCACACCTCCACAGGGACACACTCATTCTATCAGTTCAGTGTGCACACCTCCACAGGGACACACTCATTCTAACAGTTCAGTGTGCAAAACTCCATCTGGACACACTCATTCTAACAGTTCAGTGTGCTCACCTCCATGTGGACACACTCATTCTAACAGTTCTGTGTGCACACCTCCATGTGGACACACTCATTCTAACAGTTCAGTGTGCACACCTCCACAGGGACACACTCATTCTAACAGTTCAGTTTGCACACCTCCATGTGGACACAGTCATTCTAACAGTTCAGTGTGCACACCTCCATGTGGACACAATCATTCTAACAGTTCAGTGTACACAACTCCATGTGGGCACACTCATTCTAACAGTTCAGTGTGCACACCTTAATGTGGACACACTCATTCTAACAGTTTAGTGTGCACACCTCCATGTGGGCACACTCATTCTAACAGTTCAGTGTACACACCCCCATGTGGACACACACATTCTAACAGTTCAGTGTGGACACCTCCATGTGTACACACTCATTCTAACAGTTCAGTGTGCACACCTCCACAGGGACACACTCATTCTACCAGTTCAATGTGCACACCTGAATGTGGGCACAGTCATTCTAACAGTTCAGTGTACACACCTCCATGTGGACACAGTCATTCTAACAGTTCAGTGTGCACACCTCCATGTGGACACTCTCATTCTAACAGTTCAGTGTGCACACCTCCATGCGGGCATACTCATTCTAACAGTTCATTGTGCACACCTCCATGTGGATACACTCATTTTAACAATACAGTGTGCACACCTCCATGTGGACATATTCTAACAGTTCATTGTGCACACCTCCATGTGGGCACACTCATTCTAAAAGTTCAGTGTGCACACCTCCATGTGGGCACACTCATTCTAACAGTTCAGTGTGCACACCTCCATGTGGACACACTCATTCTAACATTTCAGTGTGCACATCTCCACAGGGACACACTCATTCTAACAGTTCAGTGTGCACACCTCCATGTGGACACACTCATTCTAAGAATTCAGTGTGCACACCTCCATGTGGGCACACTCATTCTAACAGTTCAGTGTGCACACCTCCATGTGGGTACACTCATTCTAACAGTTCAGTGTGCACACCTCCATGTGGGTACACTCATTCTAACAGTTCAGTGTGCACACCTCCGTGTGGACACACTCATTCTACCAATACAGTGTGCACACCTCCATGTGGACATATTCTAACAGTTCAGTGTGCACACCTCCATGTGGACACACTCATTCTAACAGTTCAGTGTGCACACCTCCATGTGGACACACTCATTCTAACAGTTCTGTGTGCACACCTCCATGTGGACACACTCATTCTAACAGTTCAGTGTGCACACCTCCATGTGGGCACACTCATTCTAACAGTTCAGTGTGCACACCTCCATGTGGACACACTCATTCTAACAGTTCAGTGTGCACACCTCCATGTGGGCACACTCATTCTAACAGTTCAGTGTGCACACCTCCATGTGGACACACTCATTCTAACAATACAGTGTGCACACTTCCATGTGGACATATTCTAACAGTTCAGTGTGCACACGTCCATGTGGACACACTCATTCTAACAGTTCAGTGTGCACACCTCCATGTGGACACACTCATTCTAACAGTACAGTGTGCACACATCCACAGGGACACACTCATTCTAAAAGTTCAGTGTGCACACCTCCCTGTGGACACACTTATTCTAACAGTTAATTGTGCACACTTCCATGTGGACACACTCATTCTAAGAATTCACTGTGCACACCTCCATGTGGGCACACTCATTCTAACAGTTCAGTGTGCACACCTCCATGTGGCCACACTCATTCTAACAGTTCAGTGTGCCCACCTCCATGTGGGCACACTCATTCTAACAGTTCAGTGTGCACACCTCCATGGGGGCACACTCATTCTAACAGTTCAGTGTGCACACCTCCATGTGGGCACACTCATTCTAACAGTTCAGTGTGCACACCTCCATGTGGACACACTCATTCTAACAGTTCAGTGTGCACACCTCCATGTGGACACACTCATTCTAACAGTTCAGTGTGCACACCTTCATGTGGACACACTCATTCTAACAGTTCAGTGTGCACACTCCATGTGGAAAAAATTCTAACACTTCAGTGTGCACACATCCATGTGGACACACTCATTCTAACATTTCAGTGTGCACACCTCCACAGGGACACACTCATTCTAACAGTTCAGTGTGCACACCTCCATGTGGACACAATCAATCTAACAGTTCAGTGTGCACACCTCCATGTGGACACACTCATTCTAACAGTTCAGTGTGCACACCTCCATGTGGACACACTCATTCTAACAGTTCAGTGTGCACACCTCCATGTGGACACACTCATTCTACCAATACAGTGTGCACACCTCCATGTGGACATATTCTAACAGTTCAGTGTGCACAACTCCATGTGGACACACTCATTCTAACAGTTCAGTGTGAACACCTCCAAGTGGACACACTCATTCTAACAGTACAGTGTGTACACCTCCACAGGGACACACTCATTCTAAAAGTTCAGTTTGCACACCTCCCTGTGGACACACTTATTCGAACAGTTCATTGTGCACACCTCCATGTGGACACACTCATTCTAAGAATTCAGTATGCACACCTCCATGTGGGCAAACTCATTCTAACAGTTCAGTGTGCACACCTCCATGTGGACACACTCATTCTAACATCAGTGTGCACACCTCCATGTGGACACACTCATTCTAACAGTTCAGTGTGCACACCTCCATGTGGACACACTATTCTAAGAATTCAGTGTGCACACCTCCATGTGGTCACACTCATTCTAACAGTTCAGTGTGCACACCTCCATGTGGGCACACTCGTTCTAACAGTTCAGTGTGCACACCTCCATGTGGACACACTCATTCTAACAGTACAGTGTGCACACCTCCACAGGGACACACTCATTCTAAAACTTCAGTGTGCACACCTCCATGTGGACACACTCATTCTAACAGTTCAGTGTGCACACCTCCATGTGGGCACACTCATTCTAACAGTTCAGTGTGCACACCTCCATGTGGACACACTCATTCTAACAGTTCAGTGTGCACACCTCCATGTGGGCACACTCATTCTAACAGTTCAGTGTGCACACCTCCATGTGGACACACTCATTCTAACAATACAGTGTGCACACTTCCATGTGGACATATTCTAACAGTTCAGTGTGCACACGTCCATGTGGACACACTCATTCTAACAGTTCAGTGTGCACACCTCCATGTGGACACACTCATTCTAACAGTACAGTGTGCACACATCCACAGGGACACACTCATTCTAAAAGTTCAGTGTGCACACCTCCCTGTGGACACACTTATTCTAACAGTTAATTGTGCACACTTCCATGTGGACACACTCATTCTAAGAATTCACTGTGCACACCTCCATGTGGGCACACTCATTCTAACAGTTCAGTGTGCACACCTCCATGTGGCCACACTCATTCTAACAGTTCAGTGTGCCCACCTCCATGTGGGCACACTCATTCTAACAGTTCAGTGTGCACACCTCCATGGGGGCACACTCATTCTAACAGTTCAGTGTGCACACCTCCATGTGGGCACACTCATTCTAACAGTTCAGTGTGCACACCTCCATGTGGACACACTCATTCTAACAGTTCAGTGTGCACACCTCCATGTGGACACACTCATTCTAACAGTTCAGTGTGCACACCTTCATGTGGACACACTCATTCTAACAGTTCAGTGTGCACACTCCATGTGGAAAAAATTCTAACACTTCAGTGTGCACACATCCATGTGGACACACTCATTCTAACATTTCAGTGTGCACACCTCCACAGGGACACACTCATTCTAACAGTTCAGTGTGCACACCTCCATGTGGACACAATCAATCTAACAGTTCAGTGTGCACACCTCCATGTGGACACACTCATTCTAACAGTTCAGTGTGCACACCTCCATGTGGACACACTCATTCTAACAGTTCAGTGTGCACACCTCCATGTGGACACACTCATTCTACCAATACAGTGTGCACACCTCCATGTGGACATATTCTAACAGTTCAGTGTGCACAACTCCATGTGGACACACTCATTCTAACAGTTCAGTGTGAACACCTCCATGTGGACACACTCATTCTAACAGTACAGTGTGTACACCTCCACAGGGACACACTCATTCTAAAAGTTCAGTTTGCACACCTCCCTGTGGACACACTTATTCGAACAGTTCATTGTGCACACCTCCATGTGGACACACTCATTCTAAGAATTCAGTGTGCACACCTCCATGTGGGCAAACTCATTCTAACAGTTCAGTGTGCACACCTCCATGTGGACACACTCATTCTAACATCAGTGTGCACACCTCCATGTGGACACACTCATTCTAACAGTTCAGTGTGCACACCTCCATGTGGACACACTATTCTAAGAATTCAGTGTGCACACCTCCATGTGGTCACACTCATTCTAACAGTTCAGTGTGCACACCTCCATGTGGGCACACTCGTTCTAACAGTTC
The DNA here is from genome assembly GCF_949786415.1 of Peromyscus eremicus. Taxonomy (NCBI): domain Eukaryota; kingdom Metazoa; phylum Chordata; class Mammalia; order Rodentia; family Cricetidae; genus Peromyscus; species Peromyscus eremicus. The sequence continues at coordinate 8,442 of NW_026736166.1, read as the reverse complement.
AGTGTGCACACCTCCATGTGGACACACTCATTCTAACAGTACAGTGTGCACACCTCCACAGGGACACACTCATTATAAAACTTCAGTGTGCACACCTCCATGTGGACACACTCATTCTAACAGTTCAGTGTGCACACCTCCATGTGGGCACACTCATTCTAACAGTTCAGTCTGCACACCTCCATGTGGTCACACTCATTCTAACAGTTCAGTGTGCACACCTCCATGTGGACACACTCATTCTAACAGTTCAGTGTGCACACCTCCATGTGGGCACACTCATTCTAACAGTTCAGTGTGCACACCTCCATGTGGGCACACTCATTCTAACAGTTCAGTGTTCACACCTCCATGTGGACACACTCATTCTAACAGTTCAGTGTGCACACCTCCACAGGGACACACTCATTCTAACAGTTCAGTGTGCACACCTACATGTGGACATATTCTAACAGTTCAGTGTGCACACGTCCATGTGGACACACTCATTCTAACAGTTCAGTGTGCACACCTCCATGTGGACACACTCATTCTAACAGTACAGTGTGCACACCACCACAGGGACACAATCATTCTAAAAGTTCAGTGTGCACACCTCCCTGTGGACACACTTATTCTAACAGTTCATTGTGCACACCTCCATGTGGACACACTCATTCTAAGAATTCAGTGTGCACACCTCCATGTGGGCACACTCATTCTAACAGTTCAGTGTGCACACCTCCATGTGGGCGCACTCATTCTAACAGTTCAGTGTGCACACCTCCATGTGGACACACTCATTCTAACAGTTCAGTGTGCACACCTCCATGTGGACACACTCACTCTAACAGTACAGTGTGCACACCTCCACAGGGACATACTCATTCCAACAGTTCAGTGTGCACACCTCCATGTGGACACACTCATTTTAACAAATCAGTGTGCACACCTCCATGTGGACACACTCATTCTAACAGTTCAGTGTGCACACCTCCACAGGGACACACTCATTCTAACAGTTCAGTGTGCACACCTCCATGTGTACACAGTCATTCTAACAGTTCAGTGTGCACACCTCCACAGGGACACTCTCATTCTAACAGTTCAGTGTGCACACCTCCATGTGGTCACACTCATTCTAACAGTTCAGTGTTCACACCTCCATGTGGGCACACTCATTCTAACAGTTCAGTATGCACACCTCCATGTGGGCACACTCATTCTAAGAGTTCAGTGTGCACACCTGCTTGTGGGCACACTCATTCTAACAGTTCAGTGTGCACACCTCCATTTGGATAAATTCTAACACTTCAGTGTGCACACATCCATGTGGACACACTCATTCTAACATTTCAGTGTGCACACCTCCACAGGGACACACTCATTCTAACAGTTCAGTGTGCCCACCACCATGTGGACACAATCAATCTAACAGTTAAGTGTGCAGACCTCCATGTGGGCACACTCATTCTAACAGTTCAGTGTGCACACCTCCATGTGGACACACTCATTCTAACAGTTCAGTGTGCACACCTCCATGTGGACACACTCATTCTAAGAATACAGTGTGCACACCTCCATGTTGACATATTCTAACAGTTCAGTGTGCACACCTCCATGTGGACACACTCATTCTAACAGTACAGTTTGCACACCTCCTTGTGGACACACTCATTCTAACAGTTCAGTGTGCACATCTCCACAGGGATACACTAATTCTAACAGTTCAGTGTGCACAACTCCATGTGGACACAATCATTCTAACATTTCAGTGTGCACACCTCCATGTGGACACACACATTCTAACAGATCAGTGTGCACACCTTAATGTGGACACACTCACTCTAACAGTTCAGTGTGCACACCTCCACAGGGACACACTCATTCTAACAGTTCAGTGTGCACACATCCATGTGGACACACTCATTCTAACTGTTCTGAGTGCACACCTCCATGTGGACACATTCATTCTAACAGTTCATTCTGCACACCACCATGTGGGCACACTCATTCTAACAGTTCAGTGTGCACACCTCCATGTGGACAAACTCATTCTAACAGTTCAGTGTGCACACCTCCATGTGGACACATTCATTCTAACAGTTCAGTGTGCACAAAAACATGTGGGCACACTCATTCTAACAGTTCAGTGTGCACACCTCCATGTGGACACACTCATTCTAACATTTCAGTGTGCACACCTCCATGTGGGCACACTCATTCTAACAGTTCAGTGTGCACACCTCCATGTGGGCACACTCATTCTAACAGTTCAGTGTGCACACCTCCATGTGGGCACACTCATTCTAACAGTTCAGTGTGCACACCTCCATGTGGGCACACTCATTCTAACAGTTCAGTGTGCACACCTCCATGTGGGCACACTCATTCTAACAGTTCAGTGTGCACACCTCCATCTGGACACACTCATTCTAACAGTTCAGTGTGCACACCTCCACAGGGACACACTCATTCTAACAGTTCAGTGTGCACACCTCCATGTGGGCACACTCATTCTAACAGTTCAGTGTGCACACCTCCATGTGGGCACACTCATTCTAACAGTTCAGTGTGCACACCTCCATGTGCACACACTCATTCTAACAGTTCAGTGTGCACACCTCCACAGGGACACACTCATTCTATCAGTTCAGTGTGCACACCTCCACAGGGACACACTCATTCTAACAGTTCAGTGTGCAAAACTCCATCTGGACACACTCATTCTAACACTTCAGTGTGCACACCTCCATGTGGACACACTCATTCTAACAGTTCTGTGTGCACACCTCCATGTGGACACACTCATTCTAACAGTTCAGTGTGCACACCTCCAGGTGGACACACTCATTATAACAATACAGTGTTCACACCTCCATGTGGACATATTCTAATAGTTCAGTGTGCACACCTCCATGTGGACACACTCATTCTAACAGTTCAGTGTGCACACCTCCACAGGGACACACTCATTCTAACAGTTCAGTGTGCACACCTCCATGTGGACACAGTCATTCTAACAGTTCAGTGTGCACACCTCCATGTGGACACAATCATTCTAACAGTTCAGTGTACACAACTCCATGTGGGCACACTCATTCTAACAGTTCAGTGTGCACACCTTAATGTGGACACACTCATTCTAACAGTTTAGTGTGCACACCTCCATGTGGGCACACTCATTCTAACAGTTCAGTGTACACACCCCCATGTGGACACACACATTCTAACAGTTCAGTGTGGACACCTCCATGTGTACACACACATTCTAACAGTTCAGTGTGCACACCTCCACAGGGACACACTCATTCTACCAGTTCAATGTGCACACCTGAATGTGGGCACAGTCATTCTAACAGTTCAGTGTGCACACCTCCATGTGGACACAGTCATTCTAACAGTTCAGTGTGCACACCTCCATGTGGACACTCTCATTCTAACAGTTCAGTGTGCACACCTCCATGCGGGCATACTCATTCTAACAGTTCAGTGTGCACACCTCCATGTGGGTACACTCATTCTAACAGTTCAGTGTGCACACCTCCATGTGGACACACTCATTCTAACTGTTCTATGTGCACACCTCCATGTGGACACACTCAATCTAACAGTTCAGTGTACACACCTCCATGTGGACACACTCATTCTAACAGTTAAGTGTGCACACCTCCATGTGGATACACTCATTTTAACAATACAGTGTGCACACCTCCATGTGGACATATTCTAATAGTTCATTGTTCACACCTCCATGTGGGCACACTCATTCTAAAAGTTCAGTGTGCACACCTCCATGTGGACACACTCATTCTAACAGTTCAGTGTGCACACCACCATGTGGACACACTCATTCTAACAGTTCAGTGTGCACACCTCCACAGGGATACACTCATTCTAACAGTTCAGTGTGCACACCTCCATGTGGACTCAGTCATTCTAACAGTTCAGTGTGCACACCTCCATGTGGGCACAATCATTCTAACAGTTCAGTGTACACAACTCCATGTGGGCACACTCATTCTAACAGTTCAGTGTGCACACCTCAGTGTGGACACACTCATTCTAACAGTTTAGTTTGCACACCTCCATGTGGACACACTCATTCTAACAGTTCAGTGTGCACACACCCATGTGGACACACACATTCTAACAGTTCAGTGTGAACACCTCCACAGGGACACACTCATTCTAACAGTTCAGTGTGCACACCTGAATGTTGGCACAATCATTCTAACAGTTCAGTGTGCACACTTCCATGTGGACACACTCATTCTAAAAGTTCAGTGTGCACACCTCCATGTGGACACACTCATTCTAACAGTTCAGGGTGCACACCTTCATGTGGGCACACTCATTCTAAAAGTTCAGTGTACACTCCTCCATGTGGACACACTCATTCTAACAGTTCAGTGTGCACACCTCCATGTGGGCACACACATTCTAACAGTTCAGTGTGCACACCTCCATGTGGACACACTCATTCTAACAGTTCAGTGTGCACACCTCCATGTGGGAACACTCATTCTAACAGTTCAGTGTGCACACCTCCATGTGGGCACACTCATTCTAACAGTTCGGTGTGCACACCTCCATGTGGGCACACTCATTCTAACAGTTCAGTGTGCACACCTCCATGTGGGCACACTCATTCTAACAGTACAGTGTGCACAGCTCCATGTGGACACACACATTCTAACAGTTCAGTGTGCACACCTCCAAGTGGACACACTCATCCTAACAGTTCAGTGTGCACACCTCCACAGTGACACACTCATTCTAACAGTTCAGTGTGCACACCTCCATGTGGGCACAGTCATTCTTAAAGTTCAGTGTGCACAACTCCATGTGGGCACACTCATTCTAACAGTTCAGTGTGCACACCTCCATGTGGGCACAGTCATTCTAACAGTTCAGTGTGCACACCTCCATGTGGACACACTCATTCTAACAGTTCAGTGTGCACACCTCCATGTGGGCACACTCATTTTAACAGTTCAGTGTGCACACCTCCACAGGGACACACTCATTCTATCAGTTAAGTGTGCACACCTCCACAGGAACACACTCATTCTAACAGTTCAGTGTGCAAAACTCCATCTGGACACACTCATTCTAACAGTTCAGTGTGCACACCTCCATGTGGACACACTCATTCTAACAGTTCTGTGTGCACACCTCCATGTGGACACACTCATTCTAACAGTTCAGTGTGCACACCACCAGGTGGACACACTCATTCTAACAATACAGTGTGCACACCTCCATGTGGACACACTCATTCTAACAGTTCAGTGTGCACACCTCCATGTGGACACACTCATTCTAACAGTTCAGTGTGCACACCTCCATGTGGACACAGTCATTCTAACAGTTCAGTGTGCACACCTCCATGTGGACACAATCATTCTAACAGTTCAGTGTACACAACTCCATGTGGGCACACTCATTCTAACAGTTCAGTGTGCACACCTTAATGTGGACACACTCATTCTAACAGTTCAGTGTGCACACCTCCATGTGGACACACTCATTCTAACAGTTCAGTGTGCACACCTCCATGTGGACACACACATTCTAACAGTTCAGTGTGGACACCTCCTTGTGTACACACTCATTCTAACAGTTCAGTGTGCACACCTCCACAGGGACACACTCATTCTACCAGTTCAATGTGCACACCTGAATGTGGGCACAGTCATTCTAACAGTTCAGTGTGCACACCTCCATGTGGGCACACTCTTTCTAACAGTTCAGTGTGCACACCTCCATGTGGGCATACTCATTCTAACAGAACAGTGTGCACACCTCCATGTGGGCACACTCATTCTAACAGTTCAGTGTGCACACCTCCATGTGGGCACACTCATTCTAACAGTTCAGTGTGCACACCTCCATGTGGACACACTCATTCTAACAGTTCAGTGTGCACACCTCCGTGTGGACACACTCATTCTAACATTTCAGTGTGCACACCTCCACAGGGACACACTCATTCTATCAGTTCAGTGTGCACACCTCCACAGGGACACACTCATTCTAACAGTTCAGTGTGCAAAACTCCATCTGGACACACTCATTCTAACAGTTCAGTGTGCTCACCTCCATGTGGACACACTCATTCTAACAGTTCTGTGTGCACACCTCCATGTGGACACACTCATTCTAACAGTTCAGTGTGCACACCTCCACAGGGACACACTCATTCTAACAGTTCAGTTTGCACACCTCCATGTGGACACAGTCATTCTAACAGTTCAGTGTGCACACCTCCATGTGGACACAATCATTCTAACAGTTCAGTGTACACAACTCCATGTGGGCACACTCATTCTAACAGTTCAGTGTGCACACCTTAATGTGGACACACTCATTCTAACAGTTTAGTGTGCACACCTCCATGTGGGCACACTCATTCTAACAGTTCAGTGTACACACCCCCATGTGGACACACACATTCTAACAGTTCAGTGTGGACACCTCCATGTGTACACACTCATTCTAACAGTTCAGTGTGCACACCTCCACAGGGACACACTCATTCTACCAGTTCAATGTGCACACCTGAATGTGGGCACAGTCATTCTAACAGTTCAGTGTACACACCTCCATGTGGACACAGTCATTCTAACAGTTCAGTGTGCACACCTCCATGTGGACACTCTCATTCTAACAGTTCAGTGTGCACACCTCCATGCGGGCATACTCATTCTAACAGTTCATTGTGCACACCTCCATGTGGATACACTCATTTTAACAATACAGTGTGCACACCTCCATGTGGACATATTCTAACAGTTCATTGTGCACACCTCCATGTGGGCACACTCATTCTAAAAGTTCAGTGTGCACACCTCCATGTGGACACAGTCATTCTAACAGTTCAGTGTGCACACCTCCATGTGGACACACTCATTCTAACAGTTCAGTGTGCACACCTCCACAGGGACACACTCATTCTAACAGTTCAGTGTGCACACCTCCATGTGGACTCAGTCATTCTAACAGTTCAGTGTGCACACCTCCATGTGGGCACAATCATTCTAACAGCTCAGTGTACACAACTCCATGTGTGCACACTCATTCTAACAGTTCAGTGTGCACACCTCAGTGTGGACACACTCATTCTAACAGTTTAGTGTGCACACCTCCATGTGGACACACTCATTTCTAAGAGTTCAGTGTGCACACACCCATGTGGACACACACATTCTAACAGTTCAGTGTGCACACCTCCACAGGGACACACTCATTCTAACAGTTCAGTGTGCGCACCTGAATGTTGGCACAATCATTCTAACAGTTCAGTGTGCACACTTCCATGTGGACACACTCATTCTAAAAGTTCAGTGTGCACACTTCCATGTGGACACACTCATTCTAACAGTTCAGGGTGCACACCTCCATGTGGGCACACTCATTCTAAAAGTTCAGTGTGCACTCCTCCATGTGGACACACTCATTCTAACAATTCAGTGTGCACACCTCCATGTGGGCACACTCATTTTAACAGTTCAGTGTGCACACCTCCACAGGGACACACTCATTCTATCAGTTAAGTGTGCACACCTCCACAGGGACACACTCATTCTAACAGTTCAGTGTGCAAAACTCCATCTGGACACACTCATTCTAACAGTTCAGTGTGCACACCTCCATGTGGACACACTCATTCTAACAGTTCTGTGTGCACACCTCCATGTGGACACACTCATTCTAACAGTTCAGTGTGCACACCTCCAGGTGGACACACTCATTCTAACAATACAGTGTGCACACCTCCATGTGGACACACTCATTCTAACAGTTCAGTGTGCACACCTCCATGTGGACACACTCATTCTAACAGTTCAGTGTGCACACCTCCATGTGGGCACACTCATTCTAACAGTTCAGTGTGCACACCTCCATGTGGACACACTCATTCTAACAGTTCAGTGTGCACACCTCCATGTGGACACACTCATTCTAACAGTTCAGTGTGCACATCTCTACAGGCATACACTAATTCTAACAGTTCAGTGTGCACACCTCCATGTGGGCACACTAATTCTAAAAGTTCAGTGTGCACACCTCCATGTGGACACACTCATTCTAACAGTTCAGTGTGCACACCACCATGTGGACACACTCATTCTAACAGTTCAGTGTGCACACCTCCACAGGGACACACTCATTCTAACAGTTCAGTGTGCACACCTCCATGTGGACACAGTCATTCTAACAGTTCAGTGTGCACACCTCCATGTGGACACAATCATTCTAACAGTTCAGTGTACACAACTCCATGTGGGCACACTCATTCTAACAGTTCAGTGTGCACACCTTAATGTGGACACACTCATTCTAACAGTTTAGTGTGCACACCTCCATGTGGGCACACTCATTCTAACAGTTCAGTGTGCACACCCCCATGTGGACACTCACATTCTAACAGTTCAGTGTGGACACCTCCATGTGTAC